>NW_027466224.1:600000-770000 GCF_046127955.1 Nelusetta ayraudi
TGTTAGCCCTCTGTTTACAACCTTCAGCATGTGGACCATTTCCACACGTTTAGAATGAAGGAGAGAGAGAGAGACAGAAAGAGAGAGAGAGAGACTTCTTTTTGTCAAAAGAAGTGTGTGTGTTTGGTGCATTTGTATGTGTGTGCACAGGTGTGTGCGTGCACAGGTGTGTGCGTGCTTGTTTGCGTACGTGTGTGTGTGTGTGTGTGTGTGTGTGTGTGTGTGTGTGTGTGTGTGTGTGTGTGTCTTGGTGGACAGCAGCAGCTCCCTCTGATTTTTATTCAGTTTGGTCTCCACTTCCTGTCTGAGTCTCTGCTGTCTCTCTCTCTCTCTCTCTCTCTCTCTCTCTCTCTCGCCCTTCGCCTCACCCCCCCCAGATGTGTCTTGGATCAGCTGAAGCGATGTCAGTGCGCCGGCTTCCCCCCCTCAGAACTCCCAGACAGACACAGACTCGTCCTCGCTGCACCGCTGCCGGCACACCGCACAGGTGTGTGTGTGTGTGTGTGTGTGTGTGTGTGTGTGTGTGTGTGTGTGTGTGTGTTTTGTGTGTATCACCCAATGATGTTTCAGAATTCCGGCTGCGGTTGTTTTTTAATCCCCTGTGGTTGTTTCCTGTCTGCCAGCCGTCGTGGTTCCCATCACCGACCCGGAGCAGGAGAAGATCCTGGCCGCCCTGCTGGTGAGTCCCGGTAGTGCAGACTGCAGCCAGCTATCCACATTCACCTTCATCCTGCACCACCAGGCAGAGAGAACGTCCACGTTGCAAAGTGGTTCAATGAATTCAGGCTGCGACACACACACACACACACACACACACACACACACACACACACACACACTTCAGGAAGAGCAGCTGACAGTGTGAGGAGGGTTTTGATTGGCTGTTGCTTGTTGCAGGTGAGCTGCAGCCCGCTGACGGACGAGGACGAGCGTCACTTGGACCTGCTGGAGAAACATGTAGGTTCTCTCTGGCGACGGAGGACGGTTTCGGCCAATCAGGCGTCAGAACCTTCAGAGACCCTTCTGACCTTCTGACCCTTCCTCTGTCTGCCCCCTGATTGGCTCTCACCTTGCAGGCCTCGGTGGCGTGCGCCCGCGTCCAGGCCATCCAGCTGGCCTATCACAGGCCTCCTCCTCCCCCTCTTTCCCCCCTTAGCCCCTCCCCCGTCCAATCCCACAGTGCACTGCTGCACCTCAACGTCTCGGAGCAGGACTACTGCGAGCTGGACCGCAACATCCTGCAGCTCTGTGGTAACACACACACACTCACACACACACACACACACACACACACACACACACACACACACACACACCCTGCTAAAAGCCTCTCCTCTCCAGGTGAGCTCTTTGACCTTGACGCCGCCTCCCTTCAGCTCAAAGTCATCAATTATGTAAGTAGTAGTGGTGGTGGGGAGGGGCTGGGGGGGAGTAGGGGGGGATCAGAAGATGAAGCTCCTCCCACTGACTGGTTCTCCTCATCCTGTCCACGGCCACAATACGGCCGTTTTATTATTGACACGCCCACTTTCCATTTGAGAGCTGGTGCAGGAAATTCGGAAGCGGCGATGAGAAGCAGCTTCAGCTTCATCTTCAGCTGCTGCTGCTGCTGCTGCTGCTGCTGCTGCTGCTGCTGCTGCAGGATCATAGTGAGGCAGGGAGACGTCTGAAGGACCTTCAGAGCCTCGAGGGTTCCTCAGGGCTGCTGAGGACGGAGGATGGTGTCCCTCTGAACAGCAGGAAGTGGTCACGCCTCATCATCATCATCATCATGATCACCTGATCTTCAGCTGATCCATCAAGGCAATCAAACACACAGCCTCCGTGTAAGAAAAACAGCAGCCTGTGGTGCAGGAGAGCCTTGCAGGTCCTCTGAGATGATGATGATGATGATGATGATGATGATGATGATGGGTTGTTGCAGGGCACGATTATTGATGGAAAGGGCGGAGAGGAGGAGGAGGAGAAGGAGGAGCGGGGGGCGGGGGGGGGTAGAGATGGTATCTTCTGACAAGCCGTCAGTTTGGAAGAGCAGCTTGCCCAGGATTAACAGCTTTAACGTGTGTGTGTGTGTAAGTGCGTGCATGTGTGTGTGTGTATGGGTGTGTGTTTGTGTTGGACGCCTGCCACCAGGGGGAGCTGGAGGTGTTCTAGGCAGTCTTTGGCTGTTTATCTGCTTGTTCCTGCTCCAACTTTGTGGATTATTGAGGAAAAATGAAATGCGTGTGTTGGTGTGTGTGTGTGTTGCTAGAAAAAAGCAAAACAAAAAAACCCATCTTGATCTTGTTGAGAAGTGAATGTTTCCTTTTCAAGGCTTGATGAGATTTGCAGGGATGAAGCTCCGAAAAGAGTGTGATCATCTTCCTGCTGCTCCTCCCCACACCTTCCTCCTCCTCCTCCTCCTACTCCTCTTCCTCCTCCTCCTCCTCCTCCCCGTCCTGCTCTTCCTCCTCCTCCTCCTCCTCCTCCTCTTCCTCCTGTTCTTCCTCCTCCTCCACCTCCCCTTCTTCCTCCTCCCCTCCCCGTGTCGGTGCCCATGATCTCTCACTGAGCCAAATTAATTCACTTTTTATGTTGCTGTTTTTTTTTTTTTATCAAATGCCATTTTCATTTGAAAATGGCATTTGATTGAATTTGTTTGTCCTCCTTTTATATTATTAATCATATTATTTTATTGTATAATAGTTTTATCATTTTATTATATATTATGAGAGCATTTCATAATAATGCAATCATTCTGTTTTGTGTTTAAAGTCTTTGTCATCGTTCCTTCCTTGAGTTCAGTGCAGATTTGGATGAAAGTGGCTCATGAGTTGTTGTGGTGTTTGTGTGTTTGTGTGTTTGTTTGTGCAGCTGCAGCAACAGACTCAGTCCCAGTGCTGCTGTTTGCTGCTGGTGTCTGAGGACAACCACCAGCTCTTCTGCCAGGTACACACACACACACACACACACACACACACACACACACACACACAAATCTAATACAGTATGAATACAAACAGACTGTGACCTTTGACCCTCAGGTGGTTGGTGATAAGGTCCTGGAGGAGGAGATCAGCTTTCCGGTGAGTGAGGTCACATGACCATGCCCAGCTGTAGCCTGTGTCACTGCCGGCGTGGAACACCTGGGGGCTGTGTGTGTGTGTGTGTGTGTGTGTGTGTGTGTGTGTGTGTGTGTGTGTGTGTGTGTGTGTGTGTGTGCGCGCGTGTGTGTGTGTGTGGTCCACCACAACTTCCTGCTTCTCTTCTGCTCTGCCAGCTGATGTTTGGACGCTTTGGTCAAGTGGTGGAGAAGAAGAAGTCCATCAGCCTGCAGGACACCAGTGCGGTGAGGAGACGTCTCCTCTTCCTCCTCCTGCTCCTCCTCCTGTTTCCCCTACTCCTCCTCCTCCTCCTCCTGCTCCTGCTCCTTTCCCTCTCACTCTGTCTCTCCTCCTGCAGGAGGAGCGTCGTCAGCTGTCCAGCATGTTGGGTTGTGAGATCTCCTCCATGCTGTGTGTGCCTGTGGCCAGCAGAGCCACCGGCCAGGTGGTGGCGCTGGCCTGCGCCTTCAACAAGCAGGGCGGACAAAGGTACCCCCCCACCCCACCCACACACACACACACTCACACTCACACTCACACTCACACTCACTCACACTCACACTCATACACACACACACACACACACACACACACACTGACTCTGTCAGACAGACAGACAGGATCAGGATCTCCAGCAGGGCGGAAAATAAAAATGTCAGTGTCCTTGAAATGAGCTCCCAGTGGTCAGCGTCAAAGGCCCACCCCCTTCCTCCGATTGAAGCGAGTCACCGGCCAACAGGGACGGTCGGTGCACATTAGATAACAACGCACCCTTAAGAAGTGAAAATCGGATATGACCCTCCCAAACACAGGCAAACACTGTCTGCATGGACAGCAGCAGCAGTTGCAGCAGCAGCAGTAGCAGCAGCAGTAGCAGCAGCAGCAGCAGCAGCAGCAGCAGCTGCAGCCCACTCCTGTACATTTCAGTCTATTTAAATGTATCATAATTCACTCTTTAACGACATTTCTTGTATTTCTTTTTCACCCCAACTGGTCAAAGCAGATAAGCGCCCCCTAGTGTCTGGATCTGCTCTGTGTTTGTACCGCAGGGGAGCTTTTCCTGGCCACTGTCGCCTCCTTGCTGCTCTGGAGGAGTTCAGTTGGCTTCTTTCTGATTGCACGTAGATGCTTTGAGACGCCTCTGGTTGGCATTTAGCGCTGGAGAAATTGATTGATTGATTGAATTAGGGGACAGGGCGCAGCTGATTTAAATGGATCATTTAAAGGCAGAACACAAGCTAAAGATTGAGGATCATACCACTGAGAGAACAGTCCACACACCGAGGAGGAGGAGCAAGTCCAGCGGGCATCTTCTAGACACGACATTAATGTGAATATATTCTGGTTTATTAAACATGATTATTTCTTGTGTGTGGCAGAAAAACCTGTGAAGCCTCAGTGAGTTTTTTTTTTTAGGTTCTAATCATCTAATCATCTCGAAACAGACCAGGGAGGCCAGTCAGAGCCACTGTCAGTGCGCTACTACCGCCCCCTTCAGGTCATCTGTGGTAAAGGTTCAGGAGGAAACCGCTGTCATCGGTCTCCCGGTTTTTTTCCCGCTCGTGGCAGCGGCTCCATTAAGCGGCTTAATGACGCGCCTCTAGAGGGCGCCGGGCGATGACGTCACACCCACGGCCATCAATCAGCGACCCCGTGCGGTTAATGACTGTGGCTGCCTGACAACTGATTGTTTCCCCGATGAATCCATCACAGAGGCAGCTCCGCTGTCCTCGTCTGACGGCCGCTTCAGTCAGAAGGAGAAAGACAATGAAATCAACGGACCTCACTGATGGAATTAGACACTCTTTAAAATATATATATATAAAAAAAAAATTTAATGGATAAAAAGATTAAAAAGAAAACTTCTAAAACACAACATTTAATATTTATAAGCATGTCTTTATTTCTTTTTAATTATTCTCTTTGCACTGTAAATGCTGCTTTAACTATGATATACTCTAAATAAAGGCAGTCTTATTCTTATTTAATTTTTTTAAATGTTTTTAAAAAAGATTAATACCAAATCCCTGAAAAGGAAGGAAATTCGTGTTGCTGTTCTTCAGAGAATTTCTTTTTTTTTTTTTTAGATTAAAATCGATGCCAAAGAAAAATTGATGAGAGTGATGGGCGGTCGTCCGAGTCCAGCATGGACTCACAGTCACTGAACTGACAGAAATTGTCCAGTTATGTAAGAAACGACCACCGATTGAACTCAACCAGGTCTTGATTTTGTCCTGATGTCTGTTGCTGCTCCAGGCACACTGAGGCCGACGAATACGCTATCCAGCACTGCTTCTGCTACACCTCCACCGTCCTCACCTCCACCCTGGCTTTCCAGAAGGAGCAGAAACTCAAAGTGGAGTGCCAGGTACAGTCAAACACACACACACACACACACACACACACACACACACACACTCACACACACCTGCAGGTGAAGTGGCTCTCAACAGATTTGGTTTCCTTGCAGGCTCTGCTTCAAGTGGCCAAGAACCTCTTCACACACTTGGGTAAGTTTTTGTCCTCCAGCCTCTCTGCAAGGTCTGGGTCTGGGTTCAGGTCTGGGTCCAGGTCTGGGACCAGATCTGGGACTAGGTCTACAGGTCTGGGCCCAGGTCTACTGGTCTGGGTGCAGGTCTGCCAGTCTTTGTGGTATAGGACTGGGGCTAGGTCCCTGTCTATAGGTTTGGGTCCAGGTCTGGTTGCAGGTCTACCAGTTTTTGTCCAGGTCTGTGTCCAGGTCTGGGTGCAGGCCAGGGTGCAGATCTTGGTACCGGTCTAGGTCTGGCTCCAGGTCTACATGTCTGGCTCCAGGTCTTGGTCCAGGTCTGGGTGCCAGTCTTGGTCTAGGTCTGGGTACAGGTCTGGATCCAGGTCACTGTGCAGGTCAGGGTGCAGGTCTTGGTACAGGTCTGGGTCCATGTCTGGATGGTGATACTCATAGTGGAGATGACTAGGTGTTTACTGACCTGAAGGAAATGACAGGTTCAGGATCATAGCTGTGAAATCAAACAAAAATCCCAGGGTCCCCTCCTTCTTCCTGTGATGGCGATGACTTGATTGTGCTGTTATCTGACAGTAGAGGGCGCTCACTGACGCACAGCCAATCGGAATGAAGACTGCTGACGTGCTGCTGAAGGTCCCTTTAACTTCCTTTGCTCTCTCTCTCTCCCACCCCTCCTCCCACCTCCTCCCCCACCACCCTAACCCCCCACCCACCCTCACCACCCCCCACTGCTCCCCTCTCTCTAATTCTTTCAGATGACGTGTCAGTGCTGTTACAGGAAATTATAGTGGAGGCCAGGAACCTCAGTGGTGCGGAGATGTAAGACCAGCGATTCATCTTCAAAGGCCTCTTTAACCATGTGTGTGTGTGTGTGTGAGTGTGTGAGTGTGTTTTTGGTACGTGTGTGTGTGTTTTTGGTGTGTGTGTGTGAGTGTGTTTTTGGTACGTGTGTGTGTGTGTTTTTGGTGTGTGTGTGTGTGTGTGTGTGTGTGTGACACATGAATACCTCTATCTCCATTTGAAAAGTCCATCGCGGCAATTTACTCTTAACCGACTTGCCGCATTTAATTAAAGCTTCCACTGAGACTGTTGCATTGTGTTGCGTTGTGTTGTGTTGTGTTGCTGTGCTGTGTTGTGTTGTGTTGTGTAATAAATCACTTTCCTTTCCCCCCTCCTGCCGACTCACTGGCGCCCCCTTGCAGCTGCTCTGTCTTCCTGCTGGACCGTCTCAGCCACGAGCTGGTGGCCAAGGTCTTCGATGGCGGCGTCGTGAGTGACGAGGAGGTAAGACTCCTGATTAGACGGTTTGAACCCTCCCCGACCCACCGTCCCACTCACGTCTCAGACCCTCAGACTCTGCTGTTCTTCAGCTGGTCCTCTGCTGGTCCTCTGCTGGTCCTCTGCTTTTCATCTGCTGTTTCCCTGATGTTCCTCTGCTGTTCCTCTTGGGTGCAGAAGGAGTTCCGGATCCCGGCCGACCAGGGCATCGCGGGCCACGTGGCCACCACTGGTCAGATCCTCAACATCAAGGATGCCTACTCTCACCCACTCTTCTACCGCGGCGTAGACGACAGCACAGGCTTCAGGACCCGCAACATCCTCTGCTTCCCCATCAAGGACGAGAACAATGGTACACACACCCACACACACACACACACACACACACACTCCCTTCTTCCTCCTCCTCCTGGACTCCATTCTCCTCCTCCGCCTTCATCCTCATTATCATGACTTAGTATTTGTTGTGTTTTGTGTTACTCGTGATTCAGTTGAAAGCATAAAGGGATGGTCAAAGGTCAAAGGTCTCCCTCTCCTCCTCCCCCCCAGAGGTGATTGGCGTGGCCGAGCTGGTCAACAAGATGAACGGTCCGTGGTTCAACCGCTTCGATGAGGACTTGGCCACGGCCTTCTCCATCTACTGCGGCATCAGCATCGCCCACGTACGACCAGCGTCTCTTTGTTTGTTTGTTTGTTTGTTTGTTTTGCTTGGGAGTGTGTTTTACAACATGCATCGTTCCTAATGTAGAAGGGTTAAAGCTGAGGAAGCTGGACTTGTTTTCACAAGACCCCCTGGAACACTGAGCATCTTCAGATACATTGTCCTCAATATCCACAAAAGCCAACACACATACACACACACGCTCAGAGAAGCCTTGGGGAACTGATGCTTCTCAGCAATTTGTGGTGGACCAGCCCTCAGGTGTGTGTGTGTGTGTGTGTGTGTGTGTGTGTGTGTGCGCGCGCGTGCGTGCGTGCGTGTGTATGTATGTGTGTGTGTGTGTGTGTGTGTGTGTGTGTTGGTGACAGTAATGAGACAGACTTGATGTTTTATTCAGTGTGTTTTTCCCTCTCGCCCCCCGTCGTCCTCGTGGTGTTTGACCTTTGAACTGCTGCTGCTGCTGCTGCTGCTGCTCTGTCACTCAGTGTAAAAATGATCTTGAATCGAGAAAAAAAATCCAATAATTGGCCCCCCCTGTTTTATCTTCACTACTGAGGATCAACAGGGAACGCTTGGATTTTATTGCACTTACAGCGCTAAACTACGACCTCTAGTGGTGAAACAAAACAAAGCCACTTTAATGAGACCAAGTGTGTGTGTGTGTGTCCCTCCAGTCTCTGCTCTACAAGAGGGTCCATGAGGCTCAGTTCAGGTCCCACCTGGCCAATGAGATGATGATGTACCACATGAAGGTAGGTTCCTTTGCCCCGCCAACCTTCCCGGGATTGTTCTGCTGGTTCTGACCCAGGTGGGGCTGGTTGCAGGTCTCAGACGACGAGACTACCAGGCTGCTAGTGACAGGACACAAACCCATGCAGAAGATCCACCCCTGCTTCGCCGAGTTCACCTACACGCCTCGCTCACTCCCCGACGAGACCACGCCCATGGTAAGCCATGCCCCCGGGCTCCCGCGCAGATCTTTCAGGCGGAACCAAACGAAGAGCTGGAGGTCCATCGGGTCAGAACTTCCTGCAGGCAGTTCGTTGTGCAAAAAAGAGAAGCTCAAACTGAAATCAGTCTCAACCTGGACTTATCAGTGCCCTCTGTGATGTCATTAACAGCTGGACTTTAATTAACTGACCAACAGCAGTCACAAGACAATTTTGTAAAAATAAAGAAAGATGAATGAATAATAATAACCAACTTTTTTAAAATGAATAAAAAAGCAGTTCAGAATGTTTCAGCAGTCATGTGCAAAAAGTGGTGCAAACACAAATAAATTGCCTGAAGTGGCACTAAAGCAACTGCTGACTCTCAAACAGGTCAGAACATTTTAATCAAATTTTTAAGTTGTGTCAAAAAACCATACTGATATGTATCTTTTGTGTGTGTGTGCGTGTGTGTACGTGTGCGTGTGTGTGTGTGTGTGTGTGTGTGTGTGTGTGTGTGTGTGTGTGTGTGTGTGTGTGTGTGCGTGTGTGTGTGTGTCCGCAGTGCATCCTCAGCATGTTTGAAGACATGGGCTTCACCAACACGTACAAGATCGACATACACACGCTGGCCAGGTCTCTATCACTCTCTCTTCAAGAAGTCATTTGATGTGTATATACATATACATACATATATATTTTATTTTTTATTTTTTTTATTTTTTTATTTTTTTCAACTCCTAACGTCACCTGACCTGGTCATGCTCCCCGCCCCTCCCCACCAGGTTCTGCCTGATGGTGAAGAAGGGCTACAGAGATCCTCCCTACCACAACTGGATGCACGCCTTCTCCGTCTCACACTTCTGCTACCTGCTCTACAAGAACCTGGGACTGTCCAACTACCTCGAGTACGGAAAGAAACACCATCCCCCAACAACACCCACTCCCCCCCCATCACCGCTAGCTCGGCCAGCCGCTCGTCGCTAACCCTAATCCCGCCCTCCATCTGCAGGGAGATCGAGATCATGGCTCTCTTTGTCTCCTGCATGTGCCACGACCTGGACCATCGCGGCACCAACAACTCCTTCCAAGTGGCGTCGGTGAGGGAAACCTCTGCTCTTCTTCCTCTCCATCTTCTTCTTCTTCTTCTTCTTCCTGCCCAGTGTTGCCAACTTAGCGACTTTGTCGCTACACATTTTAGCGACTATTCAGAGCCTTCTGGCCACTTTTTCTGCTGCCCTTGAAGACTTCTGTGAAACCACGTTGTGTCATTCTTTGATGTCTTCCGGCTGAGATGATTGGCTGCTGTGTTGTGAATGGGGCGGGCGCTAACCATCTGCTTGTCTGTTTTGTTGTTGCAGCAATCGGTGCTGGCAGCGCTCTACAGTTCAGAGGGATCCGTCATGGAGGTGAGGTCATCATGCCGTTGCTCAGATGTCTTCGGTCGAGCTGATTGGATGATAGCGTTTTTTTGGGGGGCGCCGCCCACAACTCAGCAGTAGGGAACGGTGGTGAAGCAAACAGGAAATACGGCGAAGGCTAGACCGTCCCATTTGGTTACCAGGGAGGTGGGTTCTGGTTCGTCCAGGACCTGCCGGCCGACAGAGGACCCACCCGATGAAGGATGCAGGCCCTGAATTGAGACACAGCCTTTGCCAGCTTGCAACAGGCTGTGGGGGCTTTCACAGCAGCCTTCCTTCGTCCAATCAGAGGCCTTCAGGTCCACCTCTTCCACCTTCTGCTACTGCTCAAGCCACTGATCGGCCATTAGTGTGACGAGCAGTTGAACAGGTGTACCTGTAAGCCTGTATCTCAGACACATGAGACTGAGAGCCTGATTTTTGTTTTGCCCTTGCCTGACATCTAGTGGCCGAAATGCAGCTGTGTCTAGTTCTCTCTGAAGAATGGCTCTTTCCCTGAGCTTCAGTCGAGGTTCTTCTTCTGATCAACTCACTGCTGCTGCTGCTTCTCCTCCTGCAGAGACACCACTTTGCTCAGACCATTGCCATCCTCAACACCGTCGGCTGCAACATCTTTGAGAAGTTCTCGAGGAAGGTAATCCCAGGCTGGAGGTGGTGAAGGTTCCTAGATCAGGCCTGCTAATCCATTTTCTCCTCTCCTCCCTCCTCCTTCTCCCTCTCCTCCTCCTCCTCCTTCCAGGACTACCAGCGGATGTTGGACCTGATCAGAGACATCATCCTGGCCACCGACCTGGCCCACCACCTTCGCATCTTCAAAGACCTACAGAAGATGGCTGATGGTATGTTCCAGCAGGGGGCGCTCGTGCACCCAACTGTTTTTTTTGTAAGAATTTACAAAACAACAAAGAAGCAAACAAACAAAGAACGACACAAGAAAGCGACATCAACAATAACAGTGGACATACAAACAACAATAGTGAAAGAACAGCATGTGCACATATGTTCCTATATTTGAATAGGTATTAGTTCGGGCTTAGATCGGAGACAAGTGTGGGCTGAATAATAAAGGAGAAACACAGGTTAAAAAAAAACACAATCAAAAAACAAACAACAACAACACAAATAGACAAGAAAAGAAATATCACTGCTGCACATTGCACTATATTATATCCTGCTACACTTGTGTTGTATTGTACGACTTTGTGTTATGTTATAGTATATTGTGTATTGTGTCATAATACATTTTCATAAAATATTATCCATCTTTTCTCCATATCATGTTGTAACATTGTGCCACATTTTTGCATAGTCTGTATGTACGTATTTATTTTTTAGTTATCTCTTTAATTTATTATTTTTATGATAATAATAATAATAATAATAATAATAATAATAATAATAATAAATATTTATCCTCCTTATCACAACAACCCTAATGCTTTAAATTACTTATTTTTTTATTTTATTTATTTTTTGCGTCGTCTCCCAACTGTTGAAACCTACAGACCAACATTTGTGAGACAACCTTCACCACCTTTGGCAGTTACACTTGTTAAAAAGAGAAAAAAGAATGTTGAGTATAAGGCAACCAGATGTTGTGAGTTTTGGAAAGTTTTGGAAACCTGCTTCTCAGATCTCAGGGTCGACCTTCATGCGATGTCGTCTGAGTGAAGTCTGAATGCGAAGCCGTTACAAACTGTCTCCAAGCAGGTTGACTGACTGACTCCTCCCCCTTTCAGACGGCTACGACCCCAAGAACCCCGCCCACCGTTCCATGCTGCTGTGCCTGCTCATGACCTCCTGCGACCTGTCGGACCAGACCAAGGGTTGGAAAACCACGCGCAAGATCGCCGTCAGTCCTCGCCGCCTGGCTGCACCACACACACACACATACACACACACACACACACACACACACACACACACACACACACACACTACAGTGATGTAGTATATTTATTCTAGAGGGTAGACCCTCTTTTTACCTCTCCCAGCCTCAATACACATCTGTCCAGCAGCATGCAGCAGCTGCTGCAAAACAACACAAAACAAGAAGCACCATCAGGCTCAGTAATACATGAAGTATCCAGCATCTACATGTGAGTGAGATCATGAAAGACGACTATGCATTGTCTCAAGGATATATAACTGCCATATACAGCTGGACTTTAATGAACTAACCAACAGCTGTCACAAGACAAATCTGTTAAAATAAAGAAAAATGAATAAATTATTCACACACTTGTATAAAAAAAATAGGTTTCAGCAATCAAGTGCAAAAAGTGTTGCTGACTCTTAAACACATCTGAATGTAAAGCTTCCTTTTAATCGCATTTTTAAACGCTCCTTCGGGACCTGTTATAGTGGTTAGACGCCGTATACCTGTGTATCATGTAGACACTACACCACTGCCTTCAGTCGTTCCTGCCCTACAATTGTGCTGCTCTGGACATGTTTCTCGACATTGACTCGTCCTCAAGGGGGCGCTCTCAAGCCATGAGGTGCTTTGCAAACAGCCTTTTTTTCACTGCGGTTTTGCTCCTTGGACGGTGTGAAATGGTGCTGGGTTTTGGGGGGGGATTAGGTCTCTAATCTTCCTCTGGCCCGCTTTTTAAGCAGCCTGACCTCTGTCCTCAATCCCGCACCCTAAATCTGAACACCTACCAAGGGGCCCTAATCCGAGGTGTGAGGGGGCTGCTCGGAAGGGGAAACACGTCCTGCCGCTCCGTCCCAGCTAAATTACTGCCAAGAATAACTTTCTAAACATCACGAAGATACTCAGCAGTTTGCAGGCAAAGAATCAATACAAAATCGATTTCGGTCAATAAATATTAAAAACTGGTCTGTTTATTCTGTTCAGGCAGACAAAGGGCCTGCCCTCTCGAGTTTAATATGGAACCATAGTCATGCTGCGTTACTTTCATTCTGCCAGTCTAATATCCAGCCTCAGTTTCCAGTCGATGATACTGAACTCACTGCATTACTGCCTTCAATCTAGTGTATGTTTTAATGCTCTGTGTGACTACATGTGGTGTGTGTGTGTGTGTGTATGTGTTTCCTCCAGGAGCTGATATATAAGGAGTTCTTCTCCCAGGGAGATCTGGTACGTGTCAGAGTCTCAGAGCGCGACGCCTGTTAAATGACATGTGAAATTATCTGGCAAGTGTCATTTTTACCAAGCTGTGTGTGTGTGTGTGCGTGTGTGCGTGCATGTGTGCATGCATGTGTGTGTGCAGGAGAAGGCCATGGGGAACCGGCCCAGTGAGATGATGGACAGGGAGAAGGCCTACATCCCAGAGCTGCAGATCAGCTTCATGGAGCACATCGCCATGCCCATTTACAAGTGTGTACTGTCAGGTCACTTCCCCATAGAGCACGTAGCAGTAGCGTCGCTTCCCATCATACCTTCCCATACTCATTGAATTGGTCGCTGCAAAAACTCTCGCTCCTACCTCGAGTGCGCCACCTTTGGTAGCTGAAGGATAATCATATTGATTATCTGCGCTATAGTCAAACGTTTACTTAAAACAATATGTTGCGTCTGTGGACAACATAAAGCACAGCTCCATTTCTTCACTCAGATTTCTAAAGTTCAGGCTGTTCTTCATGTCCGCACTGTCTTCGGACAAGTGTTTCGTTCTTGTAGTGAAGTTTCAAATGTTTTTTATTGTTTGAGGTTTTTGCTTTTCCTTTCTGCTTTGTTCATCATTTGTACTTTTTTTCGTGGCCGCTTGCAGTGTTGACAACTCGGCATGATGACAAAGTTGGCAAAACCCCTAAGTTGCTTGTTAAGCTGCTTAATCGCTTGTGTCAGCAAGAAATCGTCGACATTCATTCAAAAGTATGTACCTTAAATGACCACCAGGTGGCGCGTGTAGCGCACTCGATAGGAAATCAGCAAGATGACCCAAAAGTATAAAAGAGACGTTGCAGGGGCCAATCAAAAGAGTTTGGGGCGTGGTTATCCCTATTCCGCCTCGGGAAAGAAATCTCGCCTCCATGAGTGACTTGACTTCCTGTCCCTCTGCAGGCTGCTGTCGGAGTTGTTGCCCGGAGCCACTGAGCTGTATGAGAGAGTGGCGGCCAATCGGGAGCAGTGGACCAAAGTGTCCCACAAGTTCACCATCCGAGGTCTGCCTAGCAACAACAGCCTGGACTTCCTGGACCAGGAGTACGAGCTGCTGCAGGCGCAGGGCGCGTTCGGCAGCGACGACCAGTGTCTCAACGGCTGCCTGGACGACGCCGATGGTGGGAGTGGCCAGTAACCATCAGCGCCGCCAAGGTGGGTGGGGTCATTTCCGCAGCGGCACAATGAGAGGCCAAGGATTCCGGATTTTTAGCGAACCAAGAAGGAAGGGGGAGAAGATGGGGAGGGAGCGCCCTCTATCTGGCTGTCATTCATCAGTGGAGTGAAGGCGAGGCCACGAAGGAGTGACAGGAAGAGGAGCGGCGGACTCCTCGCCGCACTGCACCGCACCACGGTGCCACCAGGGGGCGTATGAAGACACTGTTCTGGACAGCACAGAGAGGATGTGATACTCTGCCCGAACATCACCACATCAAGTGCTGAACTTCCTGTTGAATTTTCAATTATTTTTCTTCTTCTTCTTCTTCTTCTTCTTCTTCTTCTTCTTCTTCTTCTTCTTCTTCTTCTTTTAGCCTTGGTTCAGTTTTTCCCGTCCATAAAGTTTGTAAAGGGACATCTATCTGGTATTTGGTGGCACCTCCACCTCCACCACCACCACCTCGTCGTTTTACTGCATCTACAAGGTGACAAACTGACAATCAGACAATGATGGTTGGGCGTCGCCACTGGCTCCGCCCACTTCAGTCAGCGCGCGTACACACACAAGTGACTCGCTCCCGGAGCGAAGCCCTTTAACAGACAGCGCCCCCTGTCGGTGGACCTGCCTTACTGCGCCTCTTCGCTGCCTTTTTCACAGCTTTCCAAACCACTAACATCTCCTCCTCGTTTTCACTCGCCGTGTGTCGTGTCTTGTTCCCAGCCGGTGTTTCGAGTGTGTTGACCTGAGATCGTTTTCACTAGTTCGTGGTTACACTTGATTTCCCTGTTATCCGCTCAGCCTGGACTCTGAATGGATCTGTGAGTCTATGGTTGCCACGGTTGCATCCTCCAGGAGACTTGGTGGTTGGTTAGTTGGTCCTCAGATTGTGCCTCTGGGTAAAAATTATTGAAATGAAGGTTTGTAGTGGAGTGTGAAGGGAGTTTTATGCCACAATATATTTTAGATATAGCTGCAGATTATAACTGCAGGTGCTGGCTGCTGATTGGCTGAGGTTTGATCAACCTGGTCCTCACACAGCTTCATCGGTTCTCCTCCTTAGTCCTCCTCTTCTTCTCTATTTTCTTCTTCTACAGGATTTATCCACAGCTGGTACCCAAAGTTGTGTAACACTGCCATCTTCAGCCCTTCACTCTCTAGAGGATTTTCCTTCTATTAAATGGCTTCCCATCTTCTCCTATTTTATCTCCTATTCTCTGTTTGGCCTCTCATACCCATCTCCTCTACCTCCTTCACCTCCTCCACCTCCACCTCCTTCTCCTCTACCTCCTCTTCCTCCTCTTCCTGCTCCTCCCCCTCTCCAATCAGGTCCTGGCTCAGACCACCTGAATTTCCTCAAAGATGTTCCTTCTAGCACTGCCCTGAGAGACGCTGTGTGAAGGTACAGTAGATGGATAGAAGCTGGAATATCAGCTCCTCGACTCAGACATTTGCTTTGAAAGTGCACTTTGAGGGGAGGAAGGCTGAGTGGCTGCTGGTGGTTTGATGTGATGCTTCAACTGCAGCCTGCTGCAGATGCATAGAGCAGGACTGAGTGAGTGAACGGATCTGTCCCCATCCCAGTGTTTTATTCCTGTTGCAGTGAAAATCTCTAAAAGGGCAAACAGAAGTCTTTGTGTCTCGTATGTGTGGGATTTTTCTCCACTCTTTCGTACAATTATTGCCTTTTTCAGTGTGCAATCTGCAGTGTTGTGGAGATTCCTGTGTAAATACTTCAAACGCACCCCACTTCCCAGTTTGTTTTTGATTTTTCTTTTGTTTTCTTAGTTTCCGTCCCTTCATTTTGTCTTAGAGAGTCAAGGCTCAATGTGCCAAGCCAACATCGTCTACTTCCTGATTCCTGCCATGTGAGAAAAGTTGCACAGCCGTTTGTTTTGGATGCTCCATCAATTGATGACCGGGCCACAGCAGGACAGCTGTGATGTCATGCTTCGTCTGTGACATCATCAAAACAAAAAACAAAACAAGTATACAATATAAATATATATATATGTATATACAGTATATGTATATATGTATATACATATATGTATATATATATATGCATATATACATATATGTATATATATGTATATATATGCATGTATATATATACATATATGTATATATACATATATATATACATATATGTATATATATACATATACATATATATCTATATAACTTGCTGTAAATATCAAAGTTTTAAAGAGAAGATGTTACTTGATTGTCTGTCATAATTACAATGAGTTTTTCAGTTATGTCATGTATTTAAAGTGGGTGCATCCTGTGTTTCTTACTTTTCATGCCATTTTTGAACAATTTCACAGTCGGAAAAAAAAAAAGAGTTGAAATATTAACGTGAAATTCTGTCACAAAATGGATCCATAAGACTCGTAGACTGGATCCGTTCATCTGTTCTCTTTTTGTTTCCGAGTGCCGGTGGTTTATTCTCTCCTTCAGATAATATGAACAAGGACTTTTTGGACCAGGCAGATTGAAGAACCTCCCATTTTCTTTTTCTTTCTTGGAATAAATTTGATGAAAGGCTAACTGTGTCTAATTGTGTCTGAAATGAAAAAATAAACAAATTACTTTTATTATCTATGTGTGTGTGTGTGTGTGTATGTGTGTGTGTGTTTGTGCATAAAATACCATACAGGGTATTGTAGCAGACACCTGAATAAACTGAGTGTGTAGTGCAGTAATAAATGCCGAGTCATGTTGAAATTTTCAGTTTAAGCCAAAATTATGGAGCATTTTCCGAGAATTCTTCCCAATGTTATTAGCATTGACTGACAATTTTATATCATCAAACGTTCTCCATTTGAGAGGGACTACTTTAACTCACATAGCGGAGACTCATGATAAGGGGGAAGCTTATGCTGCCATTTCCAAGCGTTTCACAGCATCTGCAACCGCCGTTGCATCATTGTCAAGTACAAGAAGACAAATTCTGTAAGAAACAAATCTAAGCACAATATTTAGAGAACTCTTAAGAGTCAGAGATGTCAACAAGAAGCCCTTGCCATCTACCATGATGGTTATTGCTGACCTGGCCTCTTCTGGAGTTGGTGTTTCAAGGAATACAGTTATGAGGGCTCTCTCTCATTGTGGGTATAGGTACATAGATGGATAGATAGATAGATAGATAGATAGATAGACGGATAGATAGATTTTTTAAGCCCTTTACTCAAAGAGCAACTCATCAAAGCCAGACTGAGGTTTGCCTGTGAACATTGAAAAGGTTGAGATGAGTTCTGGAATTCTTTACTTTGGTCTGATGATACTGAACTGGAACTGTTTGGCCACGTGGATGTTGCACCTGTTTGGCATAGAAAGGGAGAGGTCTTCACCACAACACAGTTCCCACAGTTAAATATTGGGTTGAGAACATCATGCTGTGGGGCTGTTCTGCAGCCTCAGGCACAGGGAGCCTTGTTTTGGTTCATGGCATCATGAAAATAGAAAATTGTGTTGAAATTCTGAGGGATAATATGCAGAAATCTGCTCCTAGTGTAGCCGTATGTTGTCATTGGGCCTTCCAACACGAAAATAAGTCAAAGCATACATCAAAACAAGTCAAACAGTTGATGAAGGATACCAAAACCAAGGTCCTGGAGTGGCCTGCACAAAGCCCAGACCTCAATCATATTGAGAATCTGTGGGAGGTTCTCAAAATGAATGTCCTTGCTTGCAAACCACGCAATTAGACCCAGCTGGAACAGTTTCCAAAGGTATAATGGCCCCAAACCAGTGAGGAGACCTGTGTCTAGATCTTTACTGTGTATTTGTTTCCAAATTAACGAAGACAAAATGTCCACTAAGTTTTGATAATTTATTGGTTCACTGAGTTAAAACAAGAAAGGGCAAAAATGAGATGTCCAAAATGATTAGGCCCCTGTCCATTATTAGTCAATAGTGTACCCTTTCTGAGCCAACTGAAGACAACTTCTTAGATTAGTTCGTAGTAGTCTATACACTACCAGTCACAACTTTGGACACACCCTATGAATTTAACGTCTCTTCTTTCATTCTCATGAGTATTGACATTGCAGTTTCTCACTGTAGGCATCAAAATCTATCCACATCACGACTTAATTACATTCATTACAGAGACATGTATGTTTCGAGTTATTGTATGTATTGTTCTTCTAGAAAAAACAATAACAAGTTTGGCTTGGTATTATTATTTAATTATTTTTTTTCTCTCCTCCAGAACGAGCGTGCTCTCGCGAGACCTTGAGAGCGTGAGCTCTGCGCAATGAGAAGTGCAGGTAGTCCGCCATTGCCGAGCGAAGAGGCGACTGATTTGGCGTTCGGCTGTCAACAATAAGCTGCTCGCTGCCTGGCCGCGGCGCTCCCGGGTGCACAGCAAGCTCGTCGGCTGTCTGGCGAACCAGTCGCCGTGCCCGTCCCCCGCCTCGACACTACTTTCATGTGAATACAAGAGCCAGACGGACGAGGCAACCATGTCCAATCTCAGCAAAGGCGGCCCTAAAAAGGACACCAAGATGCGGATACGGGCCTTTCCTGTAAGTGTTCGCCGCCGCGGGCTGCCTCTTCGGCCGCACGGCCCCGAATCGATCACCGCGGCCCGGGCTGCCGGCTCGCCCGCCCGCTAGCAGGCTAACCGAGCCAGCTGGGGAGCAGCGCGCACGACCCGTCCAGCCGTCGACAGCTGTCGGCCGGCGAATGTCGGCTCGATGCGGTCCTCTGCGATTGGCGGACCGTTGTTTTTTACCGCTTTGCTTGGAACCGAGCTGTGCGACTTTTATCGCCCCGGAATCGCTCGCTTTAGCGGGGCTGCTGGGAGCCGGAGCTAACGCTAGCCTCCCCCCTCCCCAACACACACACACGCACGCGCGCGCGCGCACACACACACACACACACACACACACACACACACACACACACACACACACCGCGTCGTGACACTTGTTGTCTTTGGCTGTTGACGTCTTCTAATCGAAGGCCAACACTCGCTCGGTAGCCGTGGAGCTCCGTGGCTGTGATGTCTTGCTCTCGTCCCGGTGCTAAACGCACCGCTAGCCGGAGCTGCGCCTGGCCGAGCTGCTCGCTGGGACAAGAACTACACCTAGTGATGGTTGCCAACACCTCCACCTCCAGAAAGATCGCGGGAGCCTGAAGGGTTTTTACCCTGACTGTCATCCCTCGGGTCAAACCGACCCTTCCTGCCCCGGTGCTTCCTCAGCCTTCCTCCGCGGCTCCCCCCCGGCTGACACCCGCTTTTGTCTGCAAGTCATCGGCGGTGATTTGACCTCATTCCGCTCGGAATGAAGCAACAGCCGACGGTGACATGTTAGCACCCGTAGAGCCTGTTGAATGTGACCACCCCCGCCCCCGGGGGGCCTCCATTGGCGGTGTACACATATATATATATTTATTTTTTCGAATTTATTTGCCAGCTAGCATCTACCTACATCACTTCAGTCAGCATCCGCAGCCCAGTCCGTCCGAACATCCTCGGGCCAGCTGCCTGAATGTGTGCATCTGGTCTGTAGACAGACTGACAGACGCTCGCTGTCGCTGGAAGTTGTGCTGCCAGAAACCTAGTTGTATGAGGTGGAAGTGGGAGGAGGATCTGGAGGTGGTGGACCGGTTGTGAAGACTGTGGTGGTTGGATATTGGGACACACAAGGCGAGCTGGGCAGCCTTTCAACGTGTCAGTTTCTTACTCATCTACGTGCATGTGGACTGGGCTGAAGCAGGATGATAGGCCTCTATCTAACCATTAGTGCTGTTTCTTCTACCAGCTGAAGCTTCAGACTGACTGACTGACTCCACCCCCTCTTGTCGGTGGTGCAGGAACTAATTTGACCGTTGTGGACGTCTGACTGTTCCCGCAGAAACACCTGCCGGGCGTATTAGTTTGAATTAAACTGTGTGTGGAAAATGACAGATTTGATCAAAATCACAAGATGGAACTGAGTGGAGATGCTGAACACCTGAGGCGGTCGGCCCGGGGGGAATCTTCAGCATCGGTGTGTGTTGGAGACCCCCCAGTGATGCTGCAGAGACTCTGTGGTGGGTCGGGCTTCCCCTGGAATGTTTGCTGTTTCTGGTCTTGGTTGTCTGGCTGGATTTTCATTCTGTTGGCCCGTGGGGGAGTGGAGAGGTGTGGAAGGAGGGGCAGGTCAGTCCGGCTGAGAAGCATCGACAACATAAGACCCCCAGAATTGCACAAAACCTAAAGATTGCATTAAAAAACTGGTCATGGAAACAGCTAAACTTCTCAAATATGGCTAAAAGGTTTTGACGCTCTCATGAGGTGGTTTTTCAGACTGTATCCATACAGACGTGTATCGCAAAAGTCTCATGGAAACACTTCACATTTCCAGTTAATCAGTTTTAACTGCAGGGTCACGTGACCAGTTCAATTCGCGTGAAAATGGCGCCCGTTATGTTTGGACGGACGAGGAGACGGAATATATTTGGCAAGTAATCAAAGAGGAAAATATAACAACCATTCTTGACAGCAAGCAAACAAACAAAAAGCAAACGTGAATTCTCGTCAAATCTCGTCCTGCGAGAGTTACGAGAGTCCCGGCTCATGTGCTTCACTCCGTTCAATGGGAACACCTGCAAATCGCGATTGCACTTCGTCCAAATCTTCGAAATATTGCTTTTATTTTGGGAGAAACTGTAACGGGAAACACGGCTTGACTCAGTAGGGCGGACACCTCTTTGAGCCGGCAGGTCCACCACAAGATGCTGTCGGTTCGTTCATTGGTTCCTCTCCAGGCCTGCTGTGTGAAAAGTGTCTGAGGCGAGGAACGTCGTCGGAGGGCTGCAGAGTCGGACTTCTCAGTTGGGAGCGTCTGTTGAGTTGTACAATACAGAATCCTGTCAGTGACTCATCTCGCCTCGATAAGATGGTAAATAATTCAAGATCGGCCAATTCAATGCTGCAGACAGCGGGGGGGGGGGGTAGATAAAACTACACTGAGGCCTCCATCATCGCGTCAACTCTGGTTGAGAGCGTCAGTGTTGGCTGAACTTCCTTCAAGCCTCTGAACTGCTTGACGAGACAGAAAACAGGAAGGTTTTGTCCCTTCGTGTCGGTGATCTTCCAGCTGAGCCGCTTCAAAAAAACACCACGTACTGGTCGAGTGCGTTTTGGAATCTGAGGCTTCTGGACGTTCTGATGCCGTTCAGTAAAACATCACGTGGTCGTTGTTGTGCGTGACCTTCTGACCTGGTGATATTGAAGACACGCTTGCGCTGGCGTGGATCTGGACCGTCTCGAGAGTCGACAACTGTTGTCGTCGCGCTCATTTTTTCAATCACTTCATAGTTTTGAACCCATGCGGCACTGAACTTTAATGTGCATTCTGCCACAGAACAGTGCTGAGAGTTTCACCGTATCAAAGTGCGCACCAAGCTTTGGATCACCGCTCAGTCATGGAACCTAATTTTCTCTTCCTTCTTTCTTTCTTTCTTTCTTTCCTTCTTTCCTTGCAGATGACAATGGACGAGAAGTACGTCAACAACATCTGGGACCTGCTGAAGAACGCCATCCAGGAGATCCAGAGGAAGAACAACAGCGGCCTGAGCTTTGAGGAGCTCTACAGGAACGCCTACACCATGGTGCTGCACAAGCACGGCGAGAAGCTCTACACGGGCCTGCGGGAGGTCGTCACCGAGCATCTCATCAACAAAGTGAGCGCCACCACTCCGGCACACAGCACACAGCTGTGGGGAGAACGTTTGAGTCCCAGTTCAGTAGTTTAGCTGACTTGAATCTTCTCACCTGGTCACAAAAAAAGACCAGACCGGACCGGACCGGACCTGACCAGTTCTCTTGGGCTGCTCAGCCCGTTTGGTCCGCCAGTGCTCCACACTGCCCCCATGGTCACATGTTACCCCTTACAATTTGACAGAGTGCGAGTCAGTTTCATGTGGGAGCAGTAAATCTGTCACTTTTTCGTTTTAATGATTAAATGTATTTTGTTGCTGACAAACTTCTGTTGTATTTGCAGATCAGAAGTTTAGGAATTTTAGAAGCATTGTTGCTTCTGTGTGTATTGCCAAAGCGTCAAAAAGAGAGGGAAGGTGAAGAATATTTACTGTGCAAGTCCATTATTTACAGCCCTAGATTTTCTGCTTTTGCCCCTGAAATCTTAAGTTAGGGGGCGCCACCGTGCTCCCAGTTCATTGGTCAGTCTGAAGCCCTTTTAGGTTCTGAATTGGGTTCCTCTGTCCCCAGTCTCCCAGTTTGCACTGCAGGGCTTCCCTCCCGATACCTGAATTTGCATACGTGCTGATGCTGATAGCGGAGCACTGCGGGCTCTGATATTACTATTTACTATTACTGGTGTTGATTTCCGCCTCTCGGAAGCCCTTTGGCTCTTTGCAGTCTACAGTTTACAGTTGTACGACTTGATCGTAAAACAGGAGGTATGTAGAAAAGTGAGGCTGCAGCCAAAAAACACGTAGCCGGTTTGTCCGACTGTGAGTGATGACATCATCACCTGTTTGCAGGCCGTTGGGGGAGATTGTTGAAGAAGCTCCTTGTCACTCTGCTATGGGAGAGGAATCTGTTCCAGCCAGTAGGTCAGCCAGCCAGCCAGTCAGTCAACCTGTCAACCTGACAGTCGGTCAACTAGTTGCCTTTGTACGTAAACGCGTCGGTCCGATCTGAAACGCATGAACTCTGGTTTCTGGCAGGACCAGAACCTGGGTTTTCCCCATCAGGCTCTCTCGACTGCTGCTGTATAGACGCAGAACTTTGATTCAGTGGCCGTATATGTTCAGGCTCCACCCCCTCAGCCTCCACCAGGAAGTAGAATGTTAAAATGACAAAAAAAAAAAAAACAGTTGACGGTCTTCACCGCAGGAAGTCTGCACCGGTCGTCTCGTCTGCAGGCGCCTCTGAGATCAGCTGACCACTGGAATGTTTGGGGACATTGCACTCGCAGCCAGCAGGGTGCAGTAGGTAAACGGCCGCCACTCTAAGTAGCGAGCTTGTCGTCGGCTGTTGCCGCCGTAAACACACACACACACACACACACACAACAGTGCCACCTTCTGTCTGGCTCCTCTCCTCCTGGAAACCACCAGCTGAAATGAGAGTACAGCGCCACCTAGTGTCACGGAGGCAGTGTAAACGTGCCGTGTGTGTGTGTGTGTGTGTGTGTGTGTGTGTGTGTGTGTGTGTGTGTGTGTGTGTGTGTGTCAAGGTCAGCGTGCCCTGGAGAGGCGGTGCTGAGTCACTCTGCAGCCTCTCCAGGAGACAGAGAGAGGAGGGAGGAAGGAGGAGGTCTGGGCTCCTCGATGATCCTCAGTGGTCATGTGATCTCTTACCTTCCTCCACCCCCACCCCACCCGCAGGTACGAGAAGACGTCTTGAACTCCCTCAACAACAACTTCCTGCAGACGTTAAACCAGGCGTGGAACGACCACCAGACGGCCATGGTGATGATCAGAGACATCCTCATGTACATGGTGAGCAGCTTGGCCCCGCCCACCAGCTCGCCGTGTCCTTCCCGTCCAGTCGGCGTCTCGATTGGTCCCCAGGTTGTGGCGTTTGGAACATAAACTCCTCCCCCTCGCTCCCCCAGGACCGCGTATACGTGCAGCAGAACAACGTGGAGAACGTCTACAACCTGGGCCTCATCATCTTCAGGGACCAGGTGGTCCGCTACGGCTGCATCCGGGACCACCTCCGGCAGACGCTGCTGGACATGATCGCCCGCGAGAGGAAGGGCGAGGTGGTCGACAGGTAAAAGCTCCCTCTCGCCTGCCTGGCCAGTGTGACACACGTACTCACCCCTGTCCTTCCTGTGCATCCCCGCCCCCCTCCACCAGGGGCGCCATCCGAAACGCTTGCCAGATGCTGATGATCCTGGGGCTGGAAGGGAGGTCGGTCTACGAGGAGGACTTTGAGGCGCCCTTCTTAGAAATGTCTGCAGAGTTCTTCCAGGTGAGTTGGACGCCCAGGTACCTTGGGTTGCAGCTCGCTGGGTTCTTTTCACACGGTTGTTAGTTGTTGCCACGGCGACGGTGAAGCTACTGGTGTCCAGTGGAACCAGAAAGGCCTGATGCCGATCTCAATTCTGATTCTGATTCTGATTCTGATGCTGATGCTGATTCTGATTCTGATTCTGATGCTGATGCTGATGCTGATGCTGATAAAGATCCTGATTCAGATTCTGACCCCTGTCCCGATCCTGTTCTCGATCCCGATCCTGTTGCTATGTCAATCCTGATCATGATTCTGATCCTGGTTGTAATTCCAATCCTGATCTTGATCCCAATTCTGATCCTGATCCCGAACCAGATTCCATTTTTGATCCTGGTCCTCAATCCCAGTCCTGATCTCAATCCCGATTCTGATCCTGATCCTAATCCCAATCTTGATGTCGATCCTGATCCACATTCTGATCCTGATTTTAATTCTGATCCCGATTCTGATTCTGATCCTGATCCTAGTCCCAAACCTGATCTCGATCCTGACTCCAATCCGCTCAGCATCCGTTCTAACGGGCCCCACGTGTCTCCCTGCAGATGGAGAGCCAGAAGTTCCTGGCGGAGAACAGCGCCAGCGTCTACATCAAGAAGGTGGAGGCCAGGATCAACGAGGAGATCGAGCGGGTGATGCACTGCCTGGACAAGTCCACGGAGGAGCCTATCGTCAAGGTGGTGGAGCGGGAGCTCATCTCCAAGCACATGAAGACCATCGTGGAGATGGAGAACTCTGGCCTGGTGCACATGCTGAAGAATGGCAAGACAGACGGTAGGTCACCTGACCAGGAGAGGGCACTGTGGTGGTGGCGCCGCTCCAGAGGACGGCTGCTAACACTCTGAAGTGTGTGTGTGTGTCTACAGACCTGGCGTGCATGTACAAGCTGTTCAGCAGGGTCCCCAACGGCCTGAAGACCATGTGTGAGTGCATGAGCTCGTACCTGCGGGAGCAAGGCAAGGCCCTGGTGTCGGAGGAGGGCGAGGGCAAGAACCCCGTGGACTACATCCAGGTGAGCGTCCAGGTCAGGGGTGACCGCTGTGTCGATCGCCATCTAGTGGTCGATTGCAAAGGTAGCGTGGGTCAATCACATGACATAAGAAAGAGAGAGAAAAGCCTTTGTCCACCGCTGCTTCCCCCCCTCCTGCCCCCCACCAAGAAAACTGAAAAACAGATGATGAGCATACATGCACATGGGAACATGTTAACCCATTTTATCCTGTTCATTTCTCTATGTATGTATGTATCACTAGACTACAGATATGTTTATGAATGAATATATTTTCCAGTTTTATAGTCGTTGGATCATTTTGCCTTGGTTATTTTATAAGTAGCTCGTATTTTGAAAAAGTGTGCGCACCCCTGGTCCAGTTGGTCATGTGACTGTGGAGGGAGGTGGCGAGGTGTAATGGCTGTCTCGCCACCAGGGGGAGTTGAGAAACTGTCGTTTTGTTGTTGTGGCTGTAGGTGGTTTCCTCACTGGGTGACTTGCGAGCTCCCACCATGAACAATGCTAATGCTAACACTAATGCTAATATAGTCAGCTAGAGAATAGATTGTGAAGTTCTGCTACTGCTCTATACGTCACTGAATGGATGAGGTCCGGAATACATACATGAATTGATACTGGAATATAAACCCAGTAGGACTGAGATCTGCAGAACTCAGGCCTGATTAGTGGAGCCCAGAGTTCAAACTAAATATGATGACGCACCATTTCGCTGATACGCTGCCAACAGAAGTGAAGTCAGTGTGAATGTTTTTAAATCCAGTTTAAAGACTTCTTTTCTCTTACACTTAAAATTGAGTGCTTTTGATCATCTTTTTATATTTGATCATCTTTTTATTTCTATTTCCTTTATTACTGCTCTATTCATGCTCTTTTCCCCTGCATTTTGTCTTTGAAGACTGTGTTCTTTTGTTTTTTTAATGCTTTAAAAAACGATTGAACTTTTAATCATGCCAAGCACATTGAGTTGCCTTGTGTATGAAATGTGCCATTTAAATAAAGCTGCCTTGCCTCATGCTAAGCACTAACTGTCTGTCTGCAGGGCCTGCTGGACCTCAAGTCGCGCTTCGACCGCTTCCTGCAGGAGTCGTTCAACAACGACCGGCTCTTCAAGCAGACCATCGCCGGCGACTTTGAGTACTTCCTCAACCTCAACTCGCGGTCGCCCGAGTACCTGTCGCTCTTCATTGACGACAAGCTGAAGAAAGGCGTCAAAGGGGTCGGTCCCAGGGTTGTGCTTTAGCTCTGTTTTACTGCCCAGTCCCATCCTGTTGGAGGTCACTCACCTCCTGTCTTTCTGTGTGTAGCTGACGGAGCAGGAGGTGGAGTCCATCCTGGACAAGGCCATGGTCCTCTTCCGCTTCATGCAGGAGAAGGACGTGTTCGAGCGCTACTACAAGCAGCACCTGGCCCGGAGGCTGCTCACCAACAAGAGCGTCTCGGACGACTCGGAGAAGAACATGATCTCCAAGCTGAAGGTGAGTGTGGTGCTGCTGAGGACCCCCTCACCTCCACCTAGTGGTCTCCACCTCCTGGTGACCACCACCTCCTGGTCTCCTCCCCCTGACCTCCTCTACCTCCTGGTGAGCACCACCACCTCCTGGTGAGCACCACATCCTCCCCCCCCCCGACCTCCTCCACCTCGTGGTCTCCTCCCCCTGACCTCCTCCATCTCCTGACCTCCTCCTCCTGACTTCCTCATCCTCCTCCTCCTGACCTCCTCCCCCTGACTTCCTTATCCTCCACCTCCTGACCTCCTCATCCTGACTTCCTCCTCCTGACCTCCTCCACCTCCTGCTGACCTCCACCTCATGCTGACCTCCACCTTCTCACCACCTCCTCCTGGTCTCTCCTCTCCAGACCGAGTGCGGCTGTCAATTCACCTCTAAGCTGGAGGGAATGTTCCGGGACATGAGCATCTCCAACACCACCATGGATGAGTTCAGGCAGCACCTGCAGACCACCGGGGTGAGGAGCAAAGCACCACTCCCACCTTCACTTAGATGAGGGGTGGCCAATTCATTTTTGCAAGGGGCCACATGAGAAACCTGAATAGTGTCAGAGGGAAGCACCAGCTTGACTTTAAACTTAATTCTGTTCAACTTTCTCCCATTGCACTCAATTATATATTTAGAACAGCTGGTACTGGTAATCAGTAGAACAAAAATAATCTGTGAATATTAATATGAATAGGCCATGGGAAATTGTGGCGTATTGGCCAAATAAGAAAATGCCCCTCTAGAAGTAAATATAAAAACAGCTTCACTCACGGCTCACACACGCATTTTCGTCCATACGGAAGCAATAGCAACGTAACGTTTTTCAAAATAAAAGCAGCACAGTTGTATCGCATGCACAACATGACTATTTTTAAACAGCCTCCATGTTATAATTCATGATTGGCCTCACGTAGACCGCACAGAGACACACAAAGGGCCGGCTGTGGCCCGCGGGCCGTAGTTTGCCCAGGTCGGCGTGAGATGTTTAATCAGAGAAGATCAGAAGGTCCACCTCCACCAGTCAGTGGTGGATCACTTCTGGTTCCATCTTCAGCTCATATCTCTTGGCTTTTTGACCTTGACCCCGACCCTTGACCTTACTGCTGTCTCCTGCCCCCCCCCCCTCCCAGGTGTCTCTAGGAGGCGTGGACCTCACGGTAAGGGTCCTGACCACGGGCTACTGGCCCACCCAGTCGGCCACGCCCAAATGCAACATCCCGCCCTCACCTCGCCACGGCTTTGAGGTCTTCAGAAGGTCAGACAGACTCCTGCTCCTCCTCCTCCTCCTCCCCCCTCTGGTCCAGGTCTGCTGACCCTGGTGTCCCCCCTCCTCCCTGACAGGTTCTACCTGGGGAAACACAGCGGCAGACAACTCACCCTGCAGCACCACATGGGCTCTGCAGACCTCAACGCCACCTTCTACGGCCCCATCAAAAAGGTCTGAGCCTCCTCATGATTGGGACGTGGAAACATCTCAGGGTTTAGATCCCACCTGTAATGTCCAGGTCTGGTAGTTCAATGGCAGAACTACCAAAACCTGCACATCCTTCTTCTTCTTCTTCTTCTTCTGTTTGTACAGTATATCAGTGTGTTGGACACACCTCCTCAGGGACAGGAAGTCGTTTTTTGTTGGTTGGGCCCTATGTTTCTCTTTGGGTTCTAACCCTGCCCCCTTGCTGGTTGGTTGTGATTGGTTAAAACAGGAGGACGGGTCGGAGGTGGGAGTGGGCGGAGCTCAGGTGACCGGCTCCAACACCAGGAAGCACATCCTGCAGGTGTCCACCTTCCAGATGACCATCCTCATGCTGTTCAACAACAGGGAGAAGTCCACTTTTGAGGTGCGCTGGAGCGCGCGCACACACACACACACACACACACACACACACACACACACACACACACACACACACACACCATAGATGTATTATAAGAACTGGGTTCTGGGCTGCCAATGTGGTAGTGTGGTTATCCTTCCCAGTGGTCACTCGAGGTACTGCAACCCCAAAAAGCATTTTTCCCACATTAGGCTGAATACAAAAATAAAGGGCCTGTAAAACTGCTGTCAAGACGACCTTTGTCTACTATATTGTTAAGTCATGGACCTTTTATCCAATCTCTGACAAATTTTTATGAAGGCCCAAAAAAATAGACACACACACACATACATACACACACACACTCACTGACCCGACCCGACTCACCCCTCCTCTGGCCCTGGCAGGAGATCCAGCAGGAGACGGACATCCCCGAGAGGGAGCTGGTGCGAGCGCTGCAGTCGCTGGCCTGCGGGAAGCCCACCCAGCGGGTCCTCACCAAAGAGCCAAAGTCCAAGGAGATCGAGAACAGCCACGTGTTTACAGTCAACGACCAGTTCACCTCCAAGCTGCACCGGGTCAAGATCCAGACAGGTGCTGACCCCTGTCGTTTGTTTGTTTGTGACGGCACTGAATTTTTTTTAAAAAAACTTGTTTGACTTGTCACGTGACTTTGATCTCCCCCTGCACCTACAGTGGCCGCCAAGCAGGGCGAGTCGGACCCCGAGAGGAAGGAGACGCGGCAGAAGGTGGACGACGACAGGAAGCACGAGATCGAGGCGGCCATTGTTCGCATCATGAAGTCCAGAAAGAAGATGCAGCACAACGTCCTGGTAGCCGAGGTCAGTCCAGCGCAGTGGGCGGGGCTCTGAGTGGGCACTGCGCCCGTGAACAGCTGATACCCTGCAGAAACTGTGACTTAAACTCGCAGTCAAAAGTTTGGACGCAGCTTCTCATGCAGTTTCTTTTCATATCACAACACATCAAATATTTGAGCAAGATATGTGTAATAATGCCGCAAAGAAAAACACGTTTGGTGACTCTAAATATGCTTTTTATGAAAGGCGGCTATTTTGAAAAATTTATATATAAAACGTGTTTCAGTTATTTGACACCTTTATTGGTTCCTCCATAATTCCATGTGTGTTCGTACGTAGTTTTGATGCCTTCAGTGAGAAGCTGCAATGTCAATAGTCAGGAGAATGAAAGACAAGACATTCAATTTATACGGTGTGTCCACACTGTTGACTGCCAGTGTAGCTGCAGGGCAGCCTGGGCTGGGTTCCATTCAGAATGTTTTGATACCATGACCTTGGTTTTAATGAAACAAAACTTTTATTTATTTTTTATTTTTTGATGCCAAAAGTTTGAAAACCCAATGCAGTACAATCACAACAAAAATACATTGTTGCCTTCATGAAGCGCAAAACTTTTTTCCCCATTTCCAATGAGAATTTCCACCACATGTTGCATTTTTGCTTTATTTTGATCCTCCTTGATGAAGTGGAGGAAAGCTGATTTTAACTCAGCGTTAAAGGACAGTTTTTTCGCAAAATAAAAGCAATATTTTAAAAATTTTGACAAAAGTACAATTGCGATTTGCAGTTTTTTTTTCCACTGAATGGTGTGAAGCACATAAGCCGTCCATCGTGAGACGAGATTTGACGAGCGAGGTCATAGAAACGCATCCATTGTCTCTAATTCCCACTTGTATCGTGTGAAAGCTAATCACAGCAGCCACTTCAGATCTTGATTCCAATGCTTATTGGCTGGCAGTGGAATTTTGGATTTTTCTGATTGTGCGACGGGATGGGAGCGTTCCGTGCGGCTGCTACGTGTGTTCCGCTACAGTTTGGTTGTGTGTCGAGGCTAATCACCTGCTACTGGCTCTCTCCCCCCACAGGTCACGCAGCAGTTGCGGGCACGATTCCTTCCGAGTCCCGTGGTGATCAAGAAGCGGATTGAAGGACTGATTGAGCGAGAATACCTGGCGCGAACACCGGAGGACCGCAAGGTCTACACCTACGTAGCATAAAGGAGAGCGCTGATGGCCAGCGTGAGCCTCGCGGGGCGCTGCTTTCTCTTTTTCTTTTCCTTTTTTCTCCCCCCCCCCTCCCCCCCTTTCTGTTTTTGAGGACTGCTCTGGGTTTGAACGGAAGTGCTTTCATCATTGATTCTGGGAAACACTGGGAAGCTTCTCTTTTCTTCCATTAAAAGAAAAAAAATAATGCGTTTAAAGGAGGAGGAGGAGAAAAAAAACATTTTTATTGATGCGAGAGAAAGGCGGAGTTTTGTGGCGGCGATGTTAGAACTCTCTTCCCGGGACGTGAGGTGAGAGGGTGTGGAAGGAGGCGGGGTCTAGTTTTTCTACCAGTCCTGATTGTGTGGCCTTGAGACAGCAGACGGAGGAGACGACGCCTGAATCCACGAACCCCGGCTTTAAAACGCTGACGTCGGTGTGTTGCAATTTGAATTGAATTTTTTTTTTTTTTTTGTTATTGTTTTTTTTTTTTTTTTCTTTTTCTGTGGCACATTGATTGCTGTACAGGTGGACACACAACACACACACACACCCACACAGGTCAAACAACGGCTGCACACCTGGTTTACAATCAGTAGTGACACAACATTTGGACTACCTGAGAAAACGACGACAAAAACAAACAAAAAAAAAAAGCTGAAGCTGCTTAAATTATGTTGCAAATCTGTCTTCTACATTTTTTCCCCCTCTCCGGCTTGTTTTACTTAATTTTCCCCCCCTCCGACGTGATTTAAATCCACCTCACGCCACTGGAAATAATCATTAGCGGTTTCTTCTCCAGAGTTTCAAGCCGTACAGAGTGCATTTGTGGAGGTTTAAAGCCCCTCGGCGTCCTGTGTTGAAGGGATCAGCCGGGCTTGAGAAGGTTCTTCTAAGCCTCCTGATGCGCCGGACCCGCTGTGATCAGCCACCACAGATTAAGGTTCCTTTACAACTTTCAGAGTGGGTGGGTCCGTTTTTTTTTTGTTTTGTTTTTGTTTTGTTTTTTATTTTTTAGTTTTGGTTCTTTGTTCTCGACTGCATTTTGAACGGGCGGAACCAGTCCAGCACCATGGTCTAATGTGTACAAATTGTAAAATAAGTATTGTACTCACTGCAACGGTGGATTGTACAGGGCCTTGTTTTCATCATATTAAATGTAGAATTAAACATGAGGCTGGTTTCCGTTTGTCTGCTGGTCTTTCATTCCCGCCAGATGTGATCAGTAGCTGCGTTTCCATGACAGGTTTTTTTTTTTTTTTTTTAGCAAAATAAAAGCAATATTTCTAAAATTCCGACAGAGTACAATTACGTTTTGCTGGTGTTCCCATTGAATGGTGTGAAGTGCTTCAGCCATATGCGATTTGACGAGGTTTGCGTTTGTTACCTTACTTAAGTTAAAAAAAAATATTTTTCCTCTTTGATTACTTGTATAAATATTCCGTCTCCTCAATCATAACGCTTTTTTTCCTCTACTTGAAGTGAACGGGTCACGTGACTCCGTATGTGACGTCGCGTTCTTCAAGCATCTTCCAGCTCATTTGTGAAATTAAGAGCAGAGGAATGCATCGGTGAAAGAGAAGATGTGGGATTTATTCTCATCCACATCGTGACGCTGTGTCTTTCCTCCCATGATGACTTGTGTTAGGTGTTGGAGGTTGCACTCGTCTCTATGGATTTGTTAAACCTCTCAGCAATCTAATGCTCTTAGCCAGCACCGTGTTTGGGACCCCCACCCTCTTCTTCTCCCCCCTTTGTCACTCACACCATCTGCTCCGTGTTGCCATCAGCGGCTTGAGAGCCTCGGCAGCGCCGCTCCGGCTGCTCCCTCCACACGCTGCTGCCCAGCACCTTCCCGGTCCGGTCCGGTCCAAACGGCTCAGAGAGCTCTTCCTCTGGAAACATCCAACTGATGCGTCACATAGCCTGTAATTTCTGGCAGCAGTGTTGTACGTGTGGGTGCCTGGTGACGTCACCGCCACCGTTTGGCAGAGCGACTTGCCGGGATGCTCGTCACTCCCGGTTCGCTGCCCTGAGGGAGGGTCGTCCCGACGGACCGGACCGGACCGAACCGGGCCGGGATGTTTGAAAGAGCCGACGATGGGTACGGGGACTCCGGAGCCGACAACGCTGGGTGAGTCCGCTGGTTCCCCGGTCATTAGCCCTGAGCTAACTGAGTGTAGCCCGTTAGCCGACAAAAGTTCATGTGGCTTTTGTTTTAAAGTGGCGGCGATTGTGACTTAAAAAAAACAAACAACATAACATCAAAACAAAACATAACTTTTTTGGGCATCAACAGGGGTGGTAAAAATATATATAATATATTTGTTTGATCCAACTTTTTTGAGTTTTTTGAGCTTTTGTTAGCAAACGGCAGGATAACGGGTTGTCATGGGGACCCAGTTGAAAAAAGCCAGTTCGTAGATCTACAAAAGAGCTGAATGCCGAGCGCCAAGATGGCGCCCGCCGGCTCTCAGTTGCTTTGCAGGGATACTTCCGGCAACTCAGTCCGCTGCCCCGGTGACGTTGCAGGAGCTCTGTACGCCCTGACGCCGCCTGTCATTTGTTTAGGAACTGTGCTGTTGTGACGTCAGAGACTTCGCCAGGCTCGATTTTAAACGGCTGTTTCATGATATTCGATGCGATTAAACCTGAAAACGGTTGAAACGATGACAGCCGTTGAGTGAATCGGTCTTCCTGGCGAGTTGCTGCGTGATACGATTTATTTTGCAATGTCTCCGGGCGGCCACTGGGGGCCAACGAACTCCGTGGCGTCCATGACATCCAGTGTCTTGACCGACCGCATCTGTTGGCGTGTTTTACTCACCCTCGGCCATTAAATGGTGACAGACCCTTTTCCTTCCTCTGCACCAGCGGTTCTCAACTGGTGGACTCTCAGAACCCACTTTTTTTCTTCCTTATAATAAAGTTTTATTTCACAACACTCAGATTTATTCCGCAAAAATTAAAATGCTAGCACACTTTCTATCATGCCCAGTAAAGACATTATTGAAATTACTTGATTGAATCGTGTCCTGCAAAATAAATGCCCATATATGTATTTATTTATCTAAAATCCCTTTTTAAAAATGTAAAACTGCCCACTGAGCTGTCAAATCCATTTAAAAGAGCTCCAAGACCCACTTTTGGGTCGTGAGCCACCAGTTGAGAAACGCTGCTTGACACTCACTCAGCTGGAGTTCAGTTTCAACCGGTTTTCTCTTTCCGTCCCCCACAGATCTGGCGGCTGCAGGATGTCGTCGACTGGCTGTAAGTAGAACGTCGGCAACCTTCAGCTGCACAGGAGCAGAGAGGACAAGGAACCAAGTTCACCAAAAAAAAATACTTGCCTGAATAATACTAGATTTTTGGATCTCGGTATCAGCGCGTTACTTGAGTGTTTCATTCTCTCACAACTTTTTACTTTGACTCCCCGCATTTGTACACAAATGTCTCTGCTTTCTACTCCTCTGCTGTTGTGTAGTTCAAAGGAAATGTGGATCATATTTATATTTTAGAGGGAGTGCTTTTACTTTTACCAGAGATTTTTGGTTTGTTTTGATCTGTTTCTTCTACTTCAGTACAGAATGTGAGTACTTTTGCCGGCTCTGCCGAGGAGTGGTTATAAATCACACAGCACCTTCAGGCCAACGTCACTGATGCACTGATTGAAAGGGGCCTGTTTTAAAAAAAAAAGAAAAGAAAAAGTTGCATTGTTTGTGGGTGGATGAACTTCAGTTTGCAAGAACATGAATACAAGAAGGTGCAAGTCTCTCTCTCTCTCTCTCTCTCTGTGTCTCTCTCTCTCTCTCTCTCCCTCTCTCTCAGTTGCTCTGCAGCGACGGCGCCCCCAGCAGCTCCTCCTGATGAACGTGCACCTGCTGGCCGACCCCGGGGCCTCGCTGCTGCTGCAGCACAGCCTGGACCGCCTGGTGGGCCGCCTCTGCCCCTCCCTCCGCATCTTCCACGTGTCCGAGAGAGCGTCGCCGCTCAGGAGCTGGCCCCTCCCCCAGCCCATGGCGGGTAGGTGCATTTCAGTACTCACCAGTACTGATAGCGAGTACTTAATAAGGCCATTACACATTATATAACAACTTAGATTTTTATATTTTTCCGCTCATGTTGTGTTCTTTGAACAACATTCCTCAGCATGTCTTACAACATGGGGCGACTGTCACAAGCTTCACTGCAGTACAAACACAAACAAAATTGTCATACATACAGTACATGTACAACTGGTATTGGTGTTGTGGTATCGGCATGTATTTTATGATTACGACTAGAGCACCCAACCCTGGTATTGGTACCGATACCTGATGCCGGTAGTGGTGCATCCCTACTTTTTGGGCCGTGTGAGTTTTAAGGCTGCAGTACCTCCAGCGGCCACCATATTGGCAGCCAGGTGTCAGGCTCTGATAATAATTCGTCCGCAGTCTGGACTCCACCACCAGGGGAGGTTACTGAGCAGGGGGCGTGTCTCTCTGTGGTTGCAGGCCACCCGTCGGTGGCCGTCACCTTCTTCCTGCACGAGGCCTACGGCGAGGAGCGCATCCTGCGGGTGCTGGACGTCCTGCGGCGCCCCCCCTGGCGGTACCACCACACGGAGAGCGGCGGCGGCGGCGGCGGCGGTGTGCGGCCCTACCTGCTGCCCAGCAGGGACCTGTACAGCCTGGGGGCGGGGCTGCCGCTGTGGGGTGTGCGGCCCGTGCACTGCGGCGGCGAGATCCTGCGCGTCACGCTGGCCAGCGCCAGCGACAACTACCAGGACGCCGTGCGCTTCTACCAGACGGTGCTGCAGCGGCCGGCCCAGCAGCAGAAGGAGGGATTCTGCTGCTTCAGCCTGTACAGCGGTACGACGCACAACACTGACACACTAACACTGACGCACAGCAACACTGACGCACAACACCGACACACAACACACTGCACAGCGGTACGACGCACAACAACACTGACACACAACACACTGCACAGCGGTACGACGCACAACACTGACACACAACAACAAATTGTCAACAAATTGTCCCTGGTTCTCATTGGTTGTTGTGTTGACTCCTGGTTGTCGCTGGTTGTTGTGTTGACTCCTGGTTGTCGCTGGTTGTTGTGTTGACTCCTGGTTGTCACTGGTTGTTGTGTTGACTCCCTGGTTGTCCCTGGTTATTGTGTTGACTCCCTGGTTGTCCCTGGTTATTGTGTTGACTCCTGGTTGTCGCTGGTTGTTGTGTTGACTCCTGGTTGTCGCTGCTGCTGCAGAGCCAGGTGTGTGTCTGCAGCTGGCCCTGAAGCAGCTCCCTGCAGGGGTCCCAGTGGAGCCCTGCAGCTCCACCGTGCTGCAGTTCGACGTGGATGAAGTCGGTCAGCTGGTCCCGCTGCTGCCCCACCCCTGTGGCCCCATCAGCGCCACCCGCTGGCAGACCGAGGACCTGGACGGCAACAAGGTTCTCTTCCAGGTGCGCCGCCCCTGCCGCCTGTCGTGTCCTCGTCTTTCCGAAGTGCCTTATTTATTTATTTTTCCTCTCAACAACAACTTTGTGTGTCTGTGTTTCCTCCCACCTGTCTGTGTGCTGTAGGTGAGAGCTCCGCCCACACCTGCCACCACCTGGGCCCTCCCCCCGCTTCTCGGCACCGCCGGACCCTCGCAACGCCACGGTGAGACCATAGTGTGGCGCAGTTGTCCTGTATGTGTATGTGACTGTATGTTAAAGATGGGCGGAGCCATCGCTGGTTGTGGAAGCCCTCAGCAGCGCCACCACCTGGAGCTTCCAGGCCATTATTTTCCAAATCTGGAAAAGATTCCATATTTGGAAATGTGGGTGGAGCCGGATGCGTCTATTTTAGCCACGCCCACAATGGCACTTCATGGCTCTTTTCACTCACAATTCCACCAAATCCGACAAAGTGGACGTTGGAGCTGATTGGCTGAAGTTATTTATTTATTCATTTTTTAAACTGAAAAAACAAAACCAAAACATTGATACCAGTTTGTAACAGTAGCTGTGTTTCAATCACAGTTTGTTGCAAAATAAAAGTGATATTTCTTAAATCGACAAAGTACAGTTACGATTTGCAGCTGTTTCCATAGAATGGTGCGAAACTGTAATTCTCCTCAAATCTCGTCAAATATTATTAAGTTTGATTTTGTTTATTTAACTTTGTTTGCAGTCTTTGATTACTTGTAATAAATATTCCGTCTCCTGCTTTTACTTCCTGTGCGTCTCCCTCTGCAGGTGGGAGGCCGCGCAGTGACCCCGCCCTCGACAAGCTTCTGCAGGACGCAGGGGGCGGAGCTGGGAGCCAGGGCTCGGGGAGCTCCTGCAGCACGCCACCAGGAAGTTCCTGTTACTCATCGCTGCGCAGTAGCCCCGCCCCCCTGTCGCCCCTCCGCCCCCCCGTCAGTCGCTCACTGTCCCACCTCCTGCCGGAGGAGGAGGAGGAGCAGGAGGAGCAGGATGAGACCAACGTGGACACCGGCAACCCCGTCAGCCAGGCAGCGCTCAGAGCGACGGCCCGCTCCTCCTCCGCCGACCCCCTGGTGACATCACAGAGACCGGCCGCCGTCAGGGGCGTGGCCAAGGAACTGATAGAGTGTCTCAGACATGCCCACACAGACACTCAGAGCCGCTGCAGGACCTGGGGCGCCCCCAGTGGCAGAACAGTGGCGGCTGCGGTGGGATGGGGACCCTCCAAGGGCCCCCTGGTGGACAGCAGGTCTGTTGCCATGCTGCTGTCCTCACGAACCAACGCGGAGGAGACGCTTGACGAGTTCTTCATCTGATGGTGTCGAGGTTGTTTGAAGTCGGACAAGAGGGAAGACGGGCGGAGGAGGGTTTTTAATATTTGATATGAAAAGCAGCCATCATCATCATCATCATGTTTGTTCTTCACACAGTTTACATGATGTCTCATTAATATTCTGATACTTGAGTGAAGAATGGCTTGTAAACATCTGGATTAAATCAATTTCTGTCAATTATTATCTCATAATAATAATAATAATGATAATATTAATAATAATAATTATCCAACCATGATGGTGTTCTCCTCAACATGTGACAAATCAGCTGACCTGAGCTGGAGAGTTGACGGTGGTACGAAGCAGCTCTTCAGTTTTTCATTGACATGTTGCTGCTTTCTCTCCTGACGACCCAGGCTGTGTTTCAGTGTGTGAGGCTTGGACGTATTGAGAAATACATGCTGGAAAAAAATATTGTCATTACAACTGCTTACTGTGCAAGTCGTAGGACTCGTTGCCGCAGAAAATATGGCTTTTGTCTTTGTGAAAATTGAGGGGGTCTTTTTTATAAGAAGAAGAAGAAGAAATAAGATTTAAAATTAAAATTAAAAAACAATAGTGTGGTGGCTCGGTGGCTCACAGTGGAAGACAGGTGTTAGATGTTATACCAATTATTAATTTATAATTGCTACAACATCTACGTTATGTTTATATATATGTATGTTTATATATGTATATATGTAACCGGTTGAATCGTGTCGTTTGCGTTGTGTTGAATTTCTATGACCCACACCGTGTTCAGCTCTGGAGGCTATCTCCGTTTATTCTGGTAAATACCTGACAACAGAAAGTGCAATACAAAATCCTCCGTCAACTGCTGATACATATGTGGAGCCCCCTCTCCCACAGAGTACACGGAACAAAAGGGGCACAAATACAACATACCTGACAACAGAAAGTGCAATACAAAATCCTCCGTCAACTGCTGATACATATGTGGAGCCCCCTACACAAATTAATTGATATTAAAGTATACAATCAAATTGTGAAATTAAAAGTAGACCTCACTGTGGCTCACCTCTCCCACAGAGTACACGGAACAAAAGGGAAGAGGTGAGGCGGGAAAAACTCTTATATAGGGGGTGTGTGCCCCCAACAGGTGTCCATAGGGGACTGAAGCTTGGAGACAAATGTTCCACATTAAAACAAAGGAGGCTTAATTGTCAGGTGTTACTACTAAATTTTGTGAAATTATACAAAATAATATCCAGCTTCTTCTACAATTACTATTAAACCATAAATGATCCTGTTACATATATACACACATATATATATACACACACACACGTCACCAGTACGTAGTGCTCACAGGCAGAAGAATATCCGCTGTGGTCGATGTGGGCTGCGACTTTAAAATAAAATTGCCAGGAATGTGTTTGTGACAAATATTAATCTCTTCTGGCGAACTTCCTCCTCTTCTTCTTCTTCTTCTTCTTCTTCCTCCTCTTCTGCTTCTTCTTCCTTCTTTGACGGGGCGTTAACTCACAGCGCCACGTAAGGCCTGGCATAAGTGAAAATCTCAACGCTCTCATTAAAAAGGAGGTTTCCGAAAATGACCGCTTTCAAAAACAGACCGTCTTCCATCTTTGGCACCTCACACAGAGTCTCTTGTGACTTTTTGTAAACGGGCAGAGCAATGCAAGAAGGAAGTGGTGGAGAAACTACAGTTCCCAGCAGGGCCAGGAAGAGAAAGAAAGTGAAAGTAAAAACTCCATTTTGAAATGAATGACAGCAACTGAGGCGGGGAGAGGAGCAGCAGGTCCTTACTGACTGAATGAAATACATATTTGACCTCAGAAACTGACTTGTGTGGACTTTATTCCACTGGAAACTCGGTGTGACACAGTTTCAACCCTGGTGTCTCGGTCCAAAGTGGAACTCGGAGTGTTGTAAGTTTACCGACTCTCTTCTTCGTTTTCACCACTGACTGCAGGCCTCAACATGAGTGTTCGTGTGGAGGAAGAGGAGAACGGTTCTGGTGGTGGTGGTGGTGGGGGTGAAATGTCTCAACTGATTGTGATAGTAGAGCTCCCAGCCCATGTTTCCACTTGCCGGATTCGGTACCAGAGACAGAGAGCAGAGTCTCCATGGCCCAGCTGTGTGTCTCTGAAGAGTGACAACTCCATGGCTCGACCAATAAACTTCAGTGATGGACGTGGAGCCTCTCAGACACAGTAAGAAAACTTGTCCTCATCTTTTCGTCACTTGTGTGTGTCAACACCAAATTCAAGGCAGTGTGTTGTGTTGGTTTGTCCAAGAATGAGTCGTACAAAAGTTCTAGAAGGTCTACTATTGAAAAACACAGCAAGCATTGTTTGGCCCTAAGAGCAGCCTCAGTGGAGCCTAGAAGGAAAGTCTCCAGGTGACGTCCCAAAGGAGAATGAAGACCCTGGCCACACAGAGTTTATATGGGATGAAGTCCTGTCTGATTGGCTATTAGTTGTTTGCAGGGAGGGGTGGTGGTTTAGACTTCAGCCCTCTGGTTGGTTTCTTCTGGACCCTCCTTATGATTGGGCCAATACTAGCAGTTGAGCCCTGAGGGTGTGATAGATATAGAAACAGAAGGAGAAGGGAATGCCACTTGGACAAGAGAAGGACAAACTCAAGGACAAACTCCCCTGACTACCGATGTGTTGGAGGAAATGTCAGGGCCCTTTATTGAGTGACCACTGTCTCTTCCTGAACTTTATTGAACACTGTCTGAAATAATGAGCGCTTAGCTAGCAGATTCCTCTGTAAATTATATTGAAATGTAAACAGCTGGGTATTTCAGTGTTGGGCTGTCCCGATCCGATATTGATATTGGATATCGGTCCGATATCAGCCCAAAAAGGAATATCAGATTATATCGGACGTCATCTCAAGTCTCCGATATTAACACTCTGATAGAAAGCAGTCCATTCTACTCCGGCGCTTCTGCCCTATTCAAATAGGTGACTGCGGTTCATACTCCAACACAGCAGTAGGTGGCGGTAATACACCTGGTGCGCTCGCCAAAGAAGAGTGCTCGGCTCCAGCATGTAGAGCTCACGTGAGCTGCCCAATTCATTGTGCTCGATGACCAGCCCCTGTCGGTGGTGAGTAACGTCGGGTTTAAACGCTTAACTGAGCTCCTAGAGCCACGCTACGTTATCCGTAGCCGCCACTACATTGCCGACAAAACTATACCTCAGATGCACGAAGAAGTTAAAAAGTGTATTGCCGCACACACACGTGGAGAAAGCAAACGCTCTGAGCTTCACTGCCGACATATGGAGCTCAGACCATTGTCCGCTGTCTTTATGGAGTCTGACTGCGCACTGGATCGACGCTGACTTTACGTTGCTCCTTGTACAAGTGTTGAGAGTGAGAGAATCTTTAGCACAGCGTCAATCATCATTGAGGAGCACAGGAGCAGTCTGACAGCACAGCATGCTGAAATGCTTATTTTCTTGGAAAAAAAAAAAAAGAATCTCCACATCATGCTCGGACTGCAGAAAGTGGAGATGGAGGAGTCGGGGTCATCACGAGTTTAGTTAACTGACAATATGGTTTTGTTGTTTTTTTGTTCCTGCTCTCAGTTGTTTTCAGAATATACGAGCAGTAAACTTGTTAATTTGTTTTGAATTGTTTGCACTATAAGTTATTTGGGTCATTGTTCACGGATTCCTGATTTATTTTTTTGTTTATTTTTTCTATTCCGCTGTTTGTTTGATTTTTTTTAAATAATTGTTAATAATAACTGGTATGTTCTCCAATACAACTGTTTTCTGACTCTTATTCTCTGTTGGAGTAATATCACTTGATCCTGCCTTTTTTTTTTTTAACACTCCACACTACAGAATAAATAATGAAAGTATGTTTCCTTTGTAGCATGCTGATATCGGATTTCAGTGTGTTGTGCCTGGATTATTTTCGATTTGGAGCCTGGAGTGCAAATTTTACAATTCTGGAATGTCTCCTAAATATCTTTCTATTGATGCAAAACTCATGTTTCCACTTGCAGGATTCAGTACCAGAGACAGAGAGCAGAGTCTCCAGGGTTCAGCTGTGTGTCTATGAAGAGTAACAGGTCCATGGATCCACCACTATACTTCAGTGATGGACGTGGAGCCTCTGAGACACAGTAAGAAAACTTGTTGTCTTGTCTGTATCAGTACTGACTCAACACAGCAACATCAATATCAGCATCAACTGTTAATGATGGCTGAGTTGTACTTGACTGTTAATATAAAGACCCTCATCATTCAGTGTTAACCTGGATAGTGAATTCACTTGAATCCATGTTATGAGAAAAATCCCATCCCACTGAAAGTGTTAAAACATGGAAATTATATTTACTTATACAGTATATTGCTGTGTAAATGATATTGAAATGTAAACAGCTGGGTATTTCAGTGTGTTGTGCCTGGATGATTTTCAATTTGGAACCTGTAATGCAGATTTTACGTTTCTGGAATGTCTCCTAAATATCTTTCTATAGATGCAAAACTCATGTTTCCACTTGCAGGATTCAGTACCAGAGACAGAGAGCAGAGTCTCCATGGCCCAGCTGTGTGTCTCTGAAGAGTGACAACTCCATGGCTCGACCAATAAACTTCAGTGATGGACCTGGAGCCTCTGAGACGCAGTAAGAAAACTTGTCTTGTTGTCACTTGGATTTTGAATATCATGACGACTGTCAGTAATATCAGATTATCAGTACTATAAATACTATCACAACAACCAATACTTTTAGCACTTTCAGTATGTGTGTCAGTACTACCTGTGTCAGTTCTCTGTCAGTTCTATCACTATCAGTTGTAACTCTACTACCAGTACTAACTGTATCAGTACTATATCAGTACAATCACTACAGTTATGTGGGCATTCATTCATGTCCTGCACATAAGAGCAGTGGGCAGAGCAGCAGTCAGAAGATCAGCAACTCTTAAGGTCCTTAAGGTCCAACCGGTAAAAGGTGAATGTTTCGGCAGCGATTTTTTTTCCATACACACCAAGCACGACACAAATATGTGTCTGAAATTCGCTAAGCAACTGAAGTTTGGGGCTCTTTCTGCCGCGCTGAAGGAGAAACAATGGAGTCGACTACATCCTCAAGTGGTGATGTGATGGTGGAATCAACAAAGAATAGAAGTATTTGGGTTCACCTAATATTGTTCTTGAGAGAGGTGTTGCAGCCGTTAAATTAATGACTTTCGTATGCCGACTACTTTAGTTTATAGTGAACATGAGTTTTGTGCTTATTGTGTTGCTAAAATTATTATGCTATATTGTTGTTATTTGTTTGGGCGTGTTGTGTGCGTCAGGTGGATATATAGGTCAGGTGAAGGTGGAAGATGAAGAGGAAGCGGCGGTAATGAAGCCTTTTTTGACTGTTATTTAAGTTCCTGTTGCCATAAATAATTTTTTTGGTTTCCTTTGGATGTTTTTATCATTTAGAAAGCTTTTCGGAACAGATTTAAACCAAAGAATAAAAGATAGGATTTTTGTTTTGGTGACCGAGAAGTTTTGTTTTACGTGCGTAAAACGAAACACCGCTTTCTACACCACGGCTTTAAAAAAAGAAAGAAAAAAAGGCATTAGAGCAGATGGGTGAGTTCAACACAACCATCCAGGATCTTCATTTTGACCGAGTGAAATTTGGCCAGTACTTCAGAATGTCTGTCGGGCATTTGGAGGAGCTTCTCCGTCAACTGGCTCCGTGTTGTTGATGTGACGTCATCGACCATCCAACATCATTTTTGATTGGTCAGAAGTCCAGTATTCACCTTTTCACCTGCGAATAATTTGACACAGGAGCGAAAAAATATCCGTTGCTTTTTCGCTTCGTGAACATTTGCTGCCGGTGTGTAAGGACCTTTAATGTTCATGTTCACGTTCCTCAAAGTTCCAGAGTTGAACAAACTCAACATTCCTGTTCCAGACTGTAAAGTTCTTTCAAACACAACAGTCCTGTATGTCTCCATGATTGTGGTGTTGTGGTGGTGTGAGTGACTGTAAACTGTCCCCACAGGGAGAGGAAGAGGAGAAGGATTGGTGGTGGTGAGGAGCAGCAGCTGTCCTGCTGTGTCCAGTGTGGGGACGTCCTGACTGGTCCAGTGTCCACCAGCCGTGGACACCAGTTGTGCAGAAGGTGCACCAGCTCATACTGGGACCAGTCTGCTCCATCAGGACTGCAACCCACCAGTCACACCGAGATGGTCTGCCGGAGCTTCTGCAGCAGCATAAGATCAGTCTGGAGAGGAGATGTGAACGTGTGACTGAAGGGACCAATGAAGCAGGAGGTCACACCCTCCTCAACAACATCTACACTGAGCTCTACGTCACTGAGGGACTGAGTGAAGAGGTCAACAGCCAACATGAGGTCAGGCAGCTGGAGACCAAGAAGACCAACATGAGCCTCCACGACCGTCCAATCAGGTGCAGCCAGATCTTTGAAGCCTTCGCTGAGCAGCAGGGACTCAAAGTCAGAGTGGTGCTGACCAACGGCGTCGCTGGGATTGGAAAAACCTTCTCAGTGCAGAAGTTCACTCTGGACTAGGCCCAGGGCCTGGAGAACCAGGACCTTCATCTGGTGGTCCCTCTGTCATTCAGGGAGCTCAACTTGGTCAAAGAGCAGCGCTACAGTCTTCTGGAGCTGCTCCATGTTTTCCATCCAACGTTAGAGAAGCTCACAGCAGAGCAGCTGCATGTCTGCAAACTTCTCTTCATCTTGGACGGCCTGGATGAAAGCAGACTGGCTCTGGACTTTGAGAAGAAGAGGGTTCTGCATGATGTCACTCTGAAGACGTCAGTCAGCGTCCTGCTAACCAACCTGATCAGAGGAGATCTGCTTCCCTCGGCTCTGCTGTGGATAACTTCCAGACCTGCAGCAGCCAATCAGATCCCTCCGTCATGTGTGGACAGGCTGACAGAAGTACGAGGCTTCACTGACGACCAGAAGGAGGAGTATTTCAGGAGGAGGTTCAGAGATAGAGAAGATGTGTCCAGCAGCATCATCTCCCACATCAAGGCCTCCAGGAGCCTCCAGATCATGTGTCAGATCCCGGTATTCTGCTGGATCACTGCCACAGTTCTGGAGAGCATGTTGAGCTCAGAGCAGAGAGGAGAGCTGCCCAAGACCCTGACTGACATGTACTCACACTTCCTGCTGGTCCAGACCAAGAGGAAGCAGCACAAGTATGGAGGAGACCATCAGACCACAGGTCCACAGGAGCTGACGGAGGCTGACAAGGAGGTTCTTCTGAAGCTGGGCCAGCTGGCATATGAACATCTGGAGAGTGGAAACATCATGTTCTACAGTGACGACCTGGAGAAGTGTGGTCTCAGTGTGACTGACGCCTCTGTGTACTCAGGAGTTTGTACAGAGATCTTCAGAAGAGAGAGTGTGATCTTCCACAGAACCATCTACTGCTTCGTTCATCTGAGCGTTCAGGAGTTTCTGGCTGCAGTCTTCATCTTCCACTGTCACACCAACAGGAAGCAGGAGGTTCTGGAGGATTTCCTGACAAGTTCAAGAGCAAAATCTTCACGAAAGAAGAACCCAAAGACATCAGAGGAGCTAAGAGAAGACAACAGTTGTGAACAATCCTTGGATGTGTTTCTGGATGGAATCATGAAGAAATCTCTGAAGAGCAAAAATGGTCACCTGGACTTGTTTGTACGCTTTCTCCATGGACTGTGTCTGGAGTCCAACCAGAGACTCTTAGGAGGCCTGATGGGCCACACTGATAACCGTCCAGAAACCTTACAGAAGGTCATTGAGAACCTGAAGAAGATAAAAAACTGTTGCTTCTTCTGACAGAAGCATCAACATCTTCTCCTGTCTGCTGGAGGTGAAGGATCAGTCAGTGCATCAGGAGGTCCAAGAGTTCCTCAAGTCAGAGAAGAGATCAAAGAAAAGACTCTCAGCCATCCAGTGTTCAGCTCTGGCCTACATGCTGCTGATGTCAGAGGAGGTTCTGGAGGAGTTGGACCTGCAGAAGTACAAGACAAACGAGAATGGAAAACTAAGACTGATTCCAGCTGTGAGGAACTGCAGGAAGGCTTTGATTCGTCCAGGAAGGTTTGTGAACAGAAACATCCAGGAGTAAAATAACATGAAGCAAATTAAACCCACCTGCAGCTTGAGCAACTTTCACTTTCTGAAGGTTTTCAACTGCAGCAGGAACCTGAAAATTCTGTCCAATTTCCTTCTGCCACAAGGGGGCGCCATGCCTGTAAATTGAACCAATCAGGTCAGGACTCTGATGTCACCACGTCGGCCAAGTTTCCTGTTTCATGGCAAAGCATCAGAATGTAGCGTTGTTCCTCTGCCACACAGCCTGTAGAGGGCGCTGCTTTCAATTACATTGGCTCCAGTAGAGTCAAAGTCAAGGCACACACACACCGCCCCCCAGTGGATGTTTAATGATCTGCAGTTCCCTCACCCTGTCACTGAGGCCTTCAGGATTCACTATCAGACCTTCAGGCTCTCCAGATGGTCCAGTGCTGGTCCCGTCTGGAGACCAGACATTCCACCATCCTCTTCCTCTTTATTAGGACTAGTCACACTTCTGCACTGTGATTGGTGGAAGTGACACCAGGGTGTAGCAGCCAATCACAAGGCAGCGACAGTAATTCAGAGGCATAACCAGTAACTTTCAACTGGCAGTGACTGGTAATCAACCAGGAAGTTGTCCAGCTGTGTGATTGGCCAGTGAAGGGCTGAGGCTGATCAGCTGATACAGTGTCTTGTGACCAACGTCAGATCTTCACTGTGACTTCTGTCTTTGTCCCTCTGTCACTGCAGCTTCCTGAACTCAGTGTGAAGTTGTGGCCTCAGCTCTGAAGTCCAGCCCCTCCCACCTCACACTGCTGGACCTGAGTGGGAACAGACTGAAGGATCCTGCAGTGAAGCTGCTCTGTGCTGGACTGGAGAGTCCAAACTGCAGACTGGAAGATCTCAGGTCAGCTGCTGCAGTGCAAACCAAAGTTGTGAAATGCATTGGAATACTCTTTAGTTACTATGATATACCATAAAATATAATGTATCAAGTTGTATTGTGATTTCACACTTTTATAAAAGCCCCCATTTTTTAAAATATGTGTATCTACAATATTTGCTTTTAATTTCAGTGTGATTGAAAACAATTTTCTTTAATAAATAAGACATAGGAGGATACAGAACAGTTGACAAAAACACAACATTAACATTACTGACTAAAAAACATGTTTTTCCAAAGATCTGGGTGACCCTTGATGTAATGTTTTAATCCTTTACTGTGTTCACAGATAATATTATAATTGCAAATGTAGATGTTATTGGCAGATTGTTCAACTCCGTCAGCTTTCGTGTCAACTGCGTCAGTTGTAATAACTGACAGAGTTGATGTGTGATGGAGTTGACCAGAGGGAATGTATTTTGCCACCAAGCTTTGGTACACAACAGCTCGCTGCACTCTCCTCAGCTGCTCGCTGCCCCAACAACCTTCCTAGAGGCCCACATTCAGTTTACTTCTGCTTTATCTAAGTCATCGTAGAGGCAAGACAGAGTTGACATGTTCCAGCTGTGACCGTGGTAATATCAACATGGTTCATCTGAAATATTCAAAGAAATGAAAACTTACCAACACATGAGTTGCAGTGGTGCACTCAGCAGCATGAAGAGAAGGTAATGGGGTCCTCAGGAATATAGCTGACCATGCTAGTGCCTAATTTAATGAGGATTGTGGAAAAATCTGACAGAGTTGACAGAAGCTGATGAAACTTAGATAGACAGAGTTTTAGGAAAAATATTGTTTAAACTGCACTACATGCTTTAAAAAAATACATTTATAACCCTTCTTTAATATTTAAAATATAAATGTCCCAATTTGTAAAGTTGTTTTTTTTTCAGTTTATTGGGCAGTTCAATATTGTGACCTCTTGCAGAGGACAGGTTGAATAACATGGACCTCCCAACTACAGACCAGACAATCAAACAAATTCACACCAAACAAATGAAAAATGAATATTAAAACTTACATTTCTAGACAAAGTTCCTTCAGATTGAACTTTTTAACATAAGTTAGACTTCTTTAGGTAGGGCATGTTTTGTGCCGACTCTCAAGAATCAGTGATATAATAACATAATATATGATAAATATTATATTATTTATGTAAATATATGAATTAATGTATACATATAAGTGCATTTTTGTGACAAGTTCATATTATGATAATCGTGTTACTAACGCTGGGCTTCTCTCGACTTCTCTACCTTTGGGTCAGCATGAGTGCAATGCATGATGGGATTGCATGGTGGGTTTGTAGCCATCGGTTGGACGCTACTTCTAGCAATGCATTGTGGGATACTTGTGATGTTGAGCTGCACATTTAGAAACTGGACAGAAACACATTTTAATCTCCATCATTTCTTCTTTATTCAGACTGAAGAGCTGCAGCTTGTCAGTGGTCAACTGTGATTGGCTGCTCTCAGCTCTGAAGTCCAACCCCTCCCACCTCAGACTCCTGGACCTGGGTGAGAACTGCCTGAAGGATTCAGGAGTGAAGCTGCTGAGTGGTTTTCTGCAGAGTCCAGACTGTAAACTGGAGACTCTGAGGTCAGTTCACTGTCTTCATAGTTGCTTTGAATCTAGAAAATCTTTTTGGCTCTTTGGAATCACCCTCTCCTTCCCTTCTCACTGTATTTGGAGTTTTATGTATCCCACTATATTCTGCACTCATTGACCAAATCAAAATAAAGCTTTTAACACACTTGCATGGCAGCAGTGATAAAGTCACTGCGGTCACAATATTTAAATGTCCCATCTGCAGGTCTTATATATGATATAATAGATATGAAATTGAATATCCTGTCTATATGATATTATTTATGCAAATATATCCAATAATTGACATGTGTGTGCATTCTTGTAATGAGTTCATATTATAATAAGTGTCTTCCCACATTAAAATAACTGACGCTCGGCTCTTCTTCCCTTTTCTGTGTGTGGGTCAGCATGAGTGCAATGCATGATGGGATGCATTGAGTGGACTATGCAGTGAATACTGATGCTCACTCAGGATGTGTACACCACTGCATAATGGTATAGCCTCAGTACAGTGAGCATGTGGTCAGTAGGGGGCGGTGTGGCTAAGAGCCACGTGCTCTCGACCAATCCGTATTTCCTCTCTTCTCGAGACTCCTGGGATTCCCTAATTTAAGGCGCCTCACGCAGGAGCAACTCGGTTTGTTCCGAGCGCTTCGCTGTTTGCCGCTCGTCGTTTTGGCGAATATGGTTGAACACACTCGCGAACACGGAAGTTCCGTGTCGAAGGAGTTGGCGTCGGTGTCCGCTCCGAAAGGGAAAATCGACGAGGACACTGAGCCAATCCAGTGCCCTGCTAGTCGCTACGTCACCACTCAACTCGCCTCGTCTCGCTTGGACCCTGAGCGCTTGAGGTACCAAAACGGCGCCCCCTACAACCGTGTAGTGGCCAGTGGGGGCGCTCTACAACCGTACCGTGGCGAGGCGAAGCTATGAGAACACCCTCTTTGTGTGTCGGTCAATCTTGTCAGGAAGCAGCACCAGTGCTCCCAGTTTACAAGACAGTGTCAGACTGGAGGCTGAAAGGATGAAGATCCTCCGTCACACAAACACACTGCACTCATTTTAGGAAAAGACTCAGTGATTGTTAGTCAACAGTGACGCTGAGGTGCACATTTAGAAACTGGACAGAAACACATTTTAATCTCCATCATTTCTTCTTTACTCAGACTGGAGAGCTGCAGTTTGTCAGAGGTCAGCTGTGATTGGCTGCTCTCAGCTCTGAAGTCCAACCCCTCCCACCTCAGACTCCTGGACCTGAGTGAAAACTACCTGAAGGATTCAGGAGTGACGCTGCTGAGTGGTTTTCTGCAGAGTCCAGACTGTAAACTGGAGACTCTGAGGTCAGTTCACTGTCTTCATAGTTGCTTTCATTGTTTGTTTTTACACCAAGAAAATATTTTTGTTTCATTGAGATTCAGACAGTTTTTCCAGGGAGTCCTGGACAAGAAGGAAGCAACACATGTCCACAATACAGTAGAATTGGGCGTTCAAAGCAGTAAAATACAACAACATCTTCAGTACATCCTTCAGAAAGACACCCAACGTTCCCAAAGCTGTGTCTCTATGCACACTCTTTTGGCTTTTCTTCAACACTTTAGGTACTTGAGGTGAATGTAGAAGGTGAAGTTGAGGCAACTGGACTGGTTCTTGATATCTTGACATCTTCAAGGTAGCAAGAAGCAGTCCAATAGCCTCAAGTCAACCCTTCTACATGAAGATGACCTGGACCACTGAGAATCTTCACTGACACACTTGAGGTTCAAATCAGCTCTTGTGGAACGGGACACTCAGAGTTTAGCAGCTCAGGCTCAGTAAAGTCAGAGTTCAGGGTTGGACTGGGAGTTTGTTGAAGCTCCTACCTGGAAGAGCCTCCAGGTAGGCAGCCTGCAACAGAAGGAAACAATAAAGAGCAACAACAAAAGACCTCGTTGGCTGCGAGCCACCATGAGGGAACTGAAAGCATCCTTGAAACTTGGGCCTCCTGGCCGTCCCAGGCTTTAGTCATGGACTCAACCCTAGAGAGTTCTTGAATGGCAAGATTTGACAGTCCATTCACCATCATCATCATCATCGTGGAAGCGAGTGACTGAAGAAAAACTAACCTAGGTCTCTCAAACCACAGTAAAGAGCTGAACTGTGGCCTCTTGTTGTCTTGGTGACTGTTGGATCTCCTTATTGGAGGAGGATTCCTGTGTCCTCTCAGGCGTCTCATGACTCTGCACAGAGCTTACGCAGCATGTTATGCATACAATGCCTTTCTAATGCATCAATCAACCCACTGGTTTAAGCATATTTATATCAGTGGTTATTATTACCTTCATGACGCAGTGATGTTGAGCTGCACCTTGACAAACTGGACTGCAACACATTTTAATCTCCATCATTTCTTCTTTATTCAGACTGGAGAGCTGCAGTTTGTCAGAGGTCAGCTGTGATTGGCTGGTCTCAGCTCCACAGTCCAACCCCTCCCACCTCAGAGAGTTGGACCTGAGTAGGAAACACTTGGAGGATTCAGGAGTGAAGCTGCTGAGTGGTTTTCTGCAGAGTCCAGACTGTAAACTGGAGACTCTGAGGTCAGTTCACTGTCTTCATAGTTGCTTTCATTGTTTGTTTTTACACCAAGAAAATATTTTGGTTTCTGTGAAAATAATTGATTTTCTTTGTGCACTGGTGATTAATTGGCTCTTTAAAAGTGCAGTGTTTGAAATGTGTCCAGATTACTTGGCAACAGCTTAATTCACTGCCCATCGTGTTATTTTTTTTGTTATTTTTTTAAATTAATTCAATTATTCAATAGGAGAAAAAGACCATTTTTGATCCCATTTTGGAGAAATTTGCATAATTTCCCCAAAATGGGATCAAAAAAGGACAATACAGTGACATTCACTGACAGTCAGAGAGTGAATATCAAACCACAACAATGATGGTGGTGTCTCTGTGTGCGTGCGTGTATCAACTTTAAATATAGCATTTGAAACAGTTCAGAAAAGAGAGTGAATATCGAACAACAACATTCATGGTGTGTGTGTGTGTGTGTGTGTGTCTGTGTGTGTGTGTGTGTGTGTGTGTGTGTGTGTGTGTGTGTGTGTCAGTTGAAACAGTTCAGTATTGATATATAATAATAAATGCTATAATTATCAGACAGAGAAAACAGTCAATAGAAATTAAAAAGGGGCTTCATTCCTGAAGAGGGAACAATGGAAACATTGTAATATTGGTAGATTGATAGATTTTCAAAAAGCATGGCAATAATAATAGTGACAATACTCTTAATAACAATAATCATATTAATAATAACAATAATAGCAACAACAATGATGACAATAAGTGGCAGTAATAGCAATACGGAGGGGGGGGGGGTCTTTGTTTATTCATCCACTCATCCCATATTGTTGTTACCATTTTCTGTTCTGAAATATATATATATAGGATTCCTCAGAGCCCTACCCAGCCATGGGGACCAGCCCCCCCCCCCCCTTTTCCATAATTCTTATTATTTATGTATTGATCTCTCTACTGATGCCAGTGTTTCCCTGTTAGCACGGTGTTTTCTACTGTGCTGCCTTAAAAGCAGGTGGGGTTGTCATGACTCTGATGATGGTCTGGGGGGGGCATGGCTGACCAAGCCTGGCCCAGCAGCACTGATAACAGCAGCATGACAAGGAGATTCTGGAGATCATCATAGTTGAGTCATAATAATGGTCACACTGGAAACATCCCTCCTCCTCCTCCTTCAATAAGTCAACATCTGAAAGAATAAATAAATAAGCAGACAAACACATCAGTCAACAAAGAGCTAACAATAATAATGCTACATAATAATACTGCTGCTACCATCATTCATAATCATAATGACTATATTAACAATGATGACAATACATTGATCAGAGTAAGAGGTGACAAAGGAGGAAGAATATTAATGGGCAGAACTCACTGCATTTATGACAAAAGCAATAAAATGGTAGAAAAGCAGAGAAAGGAAGAGGAGAAAAAAGGAAGGAATTGTGTAGAAGTAAGTATGGAGAGAATAATATAGGAAAGAAAGAGAGAATGAAGAAGAGAATAGAAAACATCATGTGTAATATATTTTATTGGGCTCATTGATGCATTTTGTGTTTATTTATAGTTGTTTTAAGTTTTCTTCAAACTAGTTGTGTTAAATTGTACACACACACAGAAACACACACATTCAAATATATCAGACTTCACATTTTAATCTCCATCATTTCTTCTTTATTCAGACTGGAGAGCTGCAGTTTGTCAGAGGTCAGCTGTGATTGGCTGCTCTCAGCTCTGAAGTCCAACCCCTCCCACCTCAGAGAGTTGGACCTGGGTTGGAACAACCTGGAGGATTCAGCAAGGCAGAAGCTGGATGATCTTGTTGCCAGTCCAGACTGGAGACTCTGAGGTCAGTTCTGGTGTGGAGTCGCTGGATGATGGTTTCAGCTCCAACGTGGTTCATATCACAATTATGATCCAGTGAATCTTTTCCTCAGTGCAGCTGTCAGAGCAGCATGGTGGCTCTCAGCCAATCAGATCACTTTCCAGGACCAAAGTCACTCATCAATTCTGCTGTTTGTTTCTCTGCAGGTGGTGGTGATGAGGGAGGATCAGCTGGTCCTGATGCTGCAGCTGCAGCAGTTCTAATGAGGACAAAGTCCAGTCACTGTTGATGCAGGAACCAGCAGAGATGTTTTCCACTTGACACCTCAAGCTCACCAACACCTCTGCACCCCAACTCCAAACCCAACCCCAACCTTCCCATGACCTGCTCAGTTAGAACTGGACTTCAACAGTTTGGGCTGCACTGTCACCACAGACCTCCAAGCTAAAGCAGCTGAATGAGGATAAAACACACATTTGGCTTTGAAGATTTAGGAGCTTCTCAAAGTATTGACAATGAGATATTAATATCTATTATTTTTTTCTGTAATTTATTATATCTTTACGCTTCTTCCTTGCAGCAAATGTAATTTTACATGAGTGTTTTGAATCCACGAGGAGGAGGAGTCATTTCAATGCAGAGACACCAGAGAAATGAGGAAGGAAGGACACCAGGGGGCGACAGATTCAGACTCTCATTGAAAAAAAAGAAAAAAAAATCTTTGTCATTGTTTGTTATTCATTTTAATTTTGTTGGATCAACGTCGAGTGTTTTTCACTGCGAGCATTACGCTGATAAAGATCAGTTGTGTCTATCATGAGCGAGCTGGAGCTGAACATACTCTCTGCTGCTCAGTCTAATCTGGTGGTTACTTTGAGGTCTCCTCACTGCCAGTGGAGGGAAGTTGATGCTCTGCCATCATGTCGCTCAGCTTCAATTCCAGCACCAGGTCCCGAGACCCTGCTGACACCTGAAGAGGCAGAAGGACTTCTGTTTAAATGAATACACAACTGTTCCACACAGTTCTACCTTCCCTGTGCCTGTCCACAGTGATTAATATAAAGCCAAAGCAAAGCAAAGCATCAATAATCTTCTGTAAAACACTGAGAGATCTTCATTCAATCCTCAGGGTAAAACTATTGCAGTGATGGTGGAGTTCCTCTGTTTTCTTTCTGAAGGAAGAGAACTGATGCTTTCCAAATGTCTGTAAAACTGTGAAGACAGGTCTGCTGGTCTACTGGCCTGCTGGTCTGCTGGCCTGCTGGTCTACTGGCCAGCTGGTCTGCTGGTGCAGTCGTCAGTGCTTCAGTTCTCCAACTCCCCAGGTTGTTTTCAAGGTGTTCAGGGTTTGCTCCCATCATCAATACGTGTTTGTTGTGCACTATGCAGCTTCTTTACTCTGTCCTTGTTAACTCTGCATATTTTCATGTATGAGCAATCTGTGCCATATTTATTTTTACATTGCATCCTCCTGTTTATTTAGCGCTTGCACTTGAGACCACAGTCTAGTATGGACTGGGGCAGCAACGAATGATTATTTTCATAATCCATTAATCGGCGATTATTTAAATGATCAATCGATTAATCAGATAATGGAACTTTTTATGCAGTTACTGTTACAAAGTAGCTTTAAGTTTTAGGTATTTTCTAACCAACAATAGACATAAAATGTAAATAAAATAAAAAATATTCCATTGCAACTTTCTTGACTGTTCATAACTGTGAGAATCTCCACAATTTCAAACAGAAGTGTGCAGTCGCCATCTTGAACATAACTCGGCCAAAACTCCCACAGGATTCACTGAGCTCAGGAGAAACACAGCAAACGCTGTTCCCAGTTCAACCCCTTTGGATTGAAAATGATCCCAATAGGAGGTCCCAGTGAGAATTCAGCTTCATGCGATACTTACAGGAGGAGCTGCTCTTGTTTTCAGCAAGATCCCTTCTGCCAGCAAAGCTCTTGCACTCGCCTCAAATAAGGTGGCGTCAGGTTGCTCCTCACTGCCCTCCAGGTCTGAGTACTTATCCACAAACCTGCAGATTGGAGTCAGTAGGTTGGAATATTAAATGTCAGTTTATACAGCATAATACAATTATAATACCATCACATCGGGTTGATGTTTTGTACTGATAGCGGAGGAGATAAATCTCATTTTAATGCATATTTGGCATATTCAATATGTAGGCCGGATTTATCACCATCTGAAGGCTGCGTGTTTTAATCATTATTATTATTATTACAAAGTTTATATGTTACGCCCACAAACAAATCGTGGAGGCCTTCTGTCTCTGTGCTCTTTGTCTGGAATGCAGCATGATTAAGATAATAATACTTCATTCTGTTCCATTTTCATTTATTATTCACTTTCACCATTTTTTCATTCATTTATTATTGTCTCAATTCACAATAGTCCATGAACATGCAACACCAAAAAAAAAAATCTCCTTCCAACTGTTGACTGGAAGGGGGAAGACATACTTTTGACAGGTGGAGACAAAGTTTGACTTGGACAGGTCCAGAGGTCGCGGGCCCATGCCGTACTGCTCATAGAACCTCCTGGAAAACAAAGAGTGACACCTCAGTAAAACCATGAAGCTCCTGCAGACGGCAGACTGGGGAACATCACCGCCGTCTCTCTGGTTGGCCAACGTTCAGGTCTGAGTGTGAGCGTGCGACACCACTCGACAAACTGCTGCAGAGCTGCTGCTACTGTTGAGAGGGGAGCGACTGCAGTGACGCCAGGAACGCTCAGTGAAAACAACACCGTGCTGACATCATTGTACCCAGCATGGAATCTACACCAGGCGTGGGCAAACTACGGCCCGGGGGGGCCATATGAGGCCCGCTGACCTATTTAATCAGGGCCGGGCCAAACTTGAAGAAATTATATTAATAGTCCGTCAGTCAAAGTGGAAGTGAATCAAAAGTGAAACTTACGCTTTAACTTCATCTTCTGGGTAGAAGATCTCAGCAACAGGCTGCACTTTTTGAGCAAAGGGTGCTGCACATGGCTTCATGTGAAGCGGTTCCCTCTTTGGTGGAAAAGCCGCATATACATCATACCATATGGGTTTTTCTGATCGTGTTATGACTCCCGAGTGAACCAAATCCCGAACCCTGAAGATTGCCAAAAATGAATGAATGAATGAATAAATCAATCAATCAATAACAATCATACATTTTCAAAGACAGGGTCAGTGGAGACATCACGACGCTGAAGTTGGTGCCACATTCGCCGCGGTGCTTCTTAGGTTTCAATTCCACCTTTAAAAAACAAATCTGCAATTTGACCGCTAGATGGCAGTGCTTATCCCAACACTTTTCAACATATACAATTCAGCGAATTATTATGTCTATGTTGAGGTGGATTTTCCCCCCCAGAATTATACAGCAGAAATGGGACATTTTTGGCCTTTTTTTGGGGGGGGACTCCAAAGTTGACAACTTTGCCATTGAGATTATGATATTTTTCAGTTTTTCAGGTTGATTATTTCCAAATTTATACATTAGAAATGGACATGTGAGGTATCATCGTAAAGCACAGCGGCGAATGTGGTGCCAACTTCAGCATCGTGTTAGCGTTAAGGCTGAAATTAGGGTCAGGGTTATGTTTAGGGCTGAAATTAGGGTTAGGGTTTCGGGGTTCCTCATGTACTAGAAGCCCCAAATTTGGCGTGGGAGCTTCTTCAGGGATCCTGATGACAAATATACAATAATATGAATGACAAAGTTGCCTACTTTGAAGTCCCCCAAAAAGGCCAAAAATTATTTCCCGTGAAATGTTTCAGCTGATTCTGAAAGTAGAGCTCCCAGGCTTTCTAATCATCATAATAATTTAGACAGAATTCCTCGTCAACATAGACTGATAGAATGATTTATTTTTATTTATTTTTTAGACTGAAGGGTGTTGAAATAAGCACTGCCATCTCGTGGTCAAATCACGGAACAATTTTTCTTTCTTTTTTTTTTTGGTGGTGGAGACAACTCTTGTTAGTGAAGGAAGCAAAGACACTTTAGGGCTTTAAGACTTTAGCTCAAATTATTATTTCGCCCAAAATAGTTGCATTTTACTTGGATTGAAGTTTTATTGTGTCGAGCTATATATTTATTACGTAGAAGTTTTTTTTTGTTTTGTTTTTTAAGTTGTTGGCGTCGGTCCTTGTGTATCAAAACATTAGACTGGCCAAATCTAATAGACTGGGTTTACTCAATCTACCACAACATGACAGTAGCGGCTAAATGCAAACCATGAGGGCTGCAAAGAAAATCTCTAATCGGAAAAAAAAAAAAAAAAATTCCGATAGATTAATCGACAACAAAAATAATCGATAGTTGCAGGCTTGACTGAGTAGATTTGGGCTGCGACTTTCAAACCGCCAGCGTTGATGTCAGGCAACCGGTTCATTTGGAAAACAAACAGCAACATGAACATGGATAAAGATGTATTTATATGTTAGCGCATCTCACGCAACGATGTTAACATCAAACTCTTTCTGCGTCAGCTCCACGTTACAGGTTTCACTTGAATCAATCCTTGCAATTTGACATTGAAACATCAGCGCAGACGCGACCAGTCGGAGAGGACGTTTACACTTCACACCGTCACCGGAGATTCGATGGATGACTTTTAACGAGCAGCCAATGTCTGACATTGAGACAAATCATTGACACTCGGTGTTGTAAAGTGTTGCTGTCTTACCGAGTGAATACAGTTCCGAACTTGGTGAGCCTACTTCCAGCCATATTTCTCTCCTAGTGTCGGTACATCCAGGGTTCGTCAACACACCACGCCGCCGTCAGATCAGTGCTACCATACTTCTAGGTTTGAGGCTAACTCCGCCTACTTTCTGGTTAGGTCATTTCCCCCTACGTACGGGGGCCGATGTGGGTCACACCCAAGGCATGGACGCGAATCGCAATTATTGACGTTTAAAGGTAGCAACTGTTTGTTTTGCAATTAATATATTATACAACGACATATATGTATGTATGTATATATATTTGTATGTATGTATGTATGTATGTATGTATGTATGTATGTGTGTATGTGTGTGTGTGTGTGTGCGCGCGCATGTCACACGCGTGTCTTCTCCTTGTTGTCCACCAGGTGTCATGATGCGTCCTCCACTGTAGCTGCACCATTCTGCACACAATGTGAACATCTGTGACGATCTAAACATCTTTCTGTAAACTCTCATGGCTGTGTAAATATTGCACTTCTCTCCCCCTTTGTTTTTTCTTTGTAAACTCTTCATGTACCCGTGGCGTGGTTCTCTTTGTACTCTGATCTAAACCTTTGAAAAAAGTTTATTTATTTAAAAACAAAAAACCACAAAAAAAAAAAAACCACAAAAAAAACAAACATTCTGTACACAACCTGGTCACACTGGAGCCTCGGCAGCCATCACCACTGCAGCAGGGGGCGCATTAAAAAGGAAAATAAAGGTCACTTTCTTTTTTGGTATTTTTATTTAAACATTCTGTCAGATCTCTGCACTGAAATTTGAAACAAATTAAAATTTTCCCCCACACAGTAATTGTTCTCCTTCACATGCTGGTGTTTTAAATAAACAGCATCTTGCACCACGATTTGATGAAGAAGTTTGACGAGCTGCACCAGAGGTTGTGGTATTGAGAGTCGAGAACTGCCTGAGAAACATTGCTTGTGTGTCACATGACGCTGACGGTGATGTCTTTGCCGTGTCTCCATGCAGGGAAGCTCCTTGGTTGACTCAGGGCACGATTCCACTCTGACTTGGTCCCAGCTCAGCGTGGGTGGAGTCCCAGTCGTCCGGATTCATAGGTTTCACTTTTTGTACTGGTCGTGTTTTTTTTTACAAGACATTCTAGTAGAGCTTAGAATGATTTTATTTAACACTGTAGACTTGTATTAAAATAATGTCTCTTTCTTTTTAATTGGCATAATTTTCCTTCTTTTGCACTATATTGTTGCTGTAAAAGGCATCCTATTCTATTCTAAAGTTGTGGGTTTGCCGGTTCCAATCCCGCTCCATCCTACACCACCTGGGTCAGAAGCTTTGGTTAGAATCAAGTGCTGGTTTCCAACAACGAAGCCAGAGAAACTGTATGGACACAAAGTCAGTTTATTAAAACATTTCACACATGGAAAAACAAAATCCCTTCTTAACAATGACGACCGCTCTGCAGGATGATTCGGTGCGACTGACCTCAGTGAAGTGGGAAAAGCTGCAAACCTTCAATTTTCATTCTTGGTGCGCCAGCGAGAATCAATGAAGCACAGTCGAGTCAAAGGCACGTGGAATCACATTCACACATTGCGCTCCCCTCCCCCACGATTAACCCATTACATCCCCTGAAGGCCACATAGCAAAATTTAAGAGGGTCTCTCAGAGTTTTTTCAAAAAGCAAATATATGTGTATTTATTTTTACAAATATAACTTTTTTTTTTTTTTTTTGCCAAGCGGAGTTTTGTGTGAGTGTGTATGTGCTGTTAATGACTGTCATGGCTTACATCCATGAGATATTGTATGGTTCTACACACGCTGGGCACCAGTAAGGCACCAAGAGTCGACAGCTGCTCGTCTGAAGGGAGGAGGAGAGCTTTTGTTCATTTAAAGCTTCATCAGTGCAGCGCAGCAGACAGCGGTCTTGGACCGCCGCGCCGGTCGCGTGCCGACATTCGTCCTCGGGTCAAACGTTGGAGTTGATTCCCAACAGGAAGACTTCAAAGTGTCCGTTCCACTCGTAAACTCGTTACCCGACCGACTCACGAGGACAAAAACTCTCAGCGTCAAGTGAACATTTAGTGCAAGCAGCGGTTCAGGTTCTGCTGGTCAACAAACAAAACTGCTCTTTGGTTCCGACTGGGTTTCAACCGGTTCCTGCTGGTTCAGACAGGTTCCCGACCGGGTTCCAACTGGTCCAAACTGGTACCAACTGGTCCAAAATGGTCCAAAATGGTTCCAACTTGTCCAAAATGGTACAAAATGGTACAAACAGGTTCAAACTGGAACCAATTGGTTCAAACTGGTTCAACGTCACAGCAGCTTCAGAATCGTTCAATCGTGGCGTTTTGGAATGATTCACTGTGGCGAGTCGCTGTCTGGTCACGTGACATGACTTGTTGAATGTCAGGGTTCATATCAGCTCAGCTTTCAATGTGCTTTCAAACTCTTCCACCAACAAGCTTCCTGATTGGTGGTGGACTTCAAAGAAAGAAAGAAAGAAAGAAAGAAAGAAAGAAAAGGATCAGGAGAAGCGTTTCAACAGCTGGAGCTCCGCGGTGACGACGACCAAGTTCTCAGCTCCCTTTTCAAACGTGGAGTAAAAAAGCACAACAGGCACATTATTAGGAATAGACGCAGCTCCAGCTTCTTGCACCGCCGCCCAGTCTGAGGTCTCTGCCAAGTCCACACAAGTCTTAGTCCGTCCCCCCTCCTCCCAAAAAAATAATCATATCTCAGAAATTCACACAAAATTCAAGAAGGATGAGGAGAACTGGAGGCGGACAAAAACGAACAAACACACGACGACTTCATAAGACAGGATGTGGCAGCAGAACCACGCAGGGTTTCCTGGTGTTTGCTGGCCTAAAAAAAAAAAAAAAGCAGAAATGTCCCTGAATTCTTTATTATCTCCAAAATGCCACAAAATGCAAGAATGTTAGTGAGACCGGTGCTGCGTTGTCATTGGCCAACACCAAATAATAACCCTGACATTCACCCTCGCACTGTCAGACTGACTGGACAAATCACAGTCATATTTCTAGAAAGATGAAAAATATTTTTTTTCTTCGCTGGAATAAAAAAGTTCAAATGAAATCCGAGCATCTTCAGAACGATGTGCTCCGGCTGCGGGGGGGGGGGGGGGGGGGGGAGCAAACCATGACCAGCTTCAAGTGGTACGAGAGTGGTTTTTAAGTCCATGCAGATATGAAGAAGAGACCCAACCCAGCCTGACCACTGCAGACGATGGAAGAAGGAAAGCTGCTAAAACTTCCCCTGTGAATTTGGTTGCAACTGATTTGCAGCGAGGCCACCAAGGCACCGAAGGTTCTGGTCCACCAGGTTCAAAGGTCAAGTTCAGACGGTCAGGTGACCCGCCGTCACGTGGTTTCGCCAGCGCCGCACAGTTTGTTTCACGCCGCTGGTGTCGGCTAACTGGCTAGCACGCACACACACACACACACACACACACACACACACACACACACACACACACACACACACACACACACACACACACACACACACACATATATGCGTACGATGAAACCACGCTCAGGGGCGCCATCTACAGGCTAAAAAGTAGTTTTGTTTTTGTAGTTTAGCACCCATGAACGTTCAACTTTGAAAAGGTCCCAAATTTTTTTTCCAGGAGTTCCGGGGTCAAAGTGAAGCCGCTTGGCTCCGCCCCCTTTAGTCCTTTACCTGGAGCCGCGGTGCGTTCAGGAGCGGAACACATGGACGGCCCGGACGACGTACTGACGGCACACGGGGCACTCGCTCATCCTCTTGCCGCACTTGGTGCAGGTGATCATGTGACCGCACTCCAGCAGGACGCAGTCGATGGGCGAGTCCATGCAGATCTTACACAGGTTCTCCTCCACGCCAGCGGGGGCGCCGTCGGCTCCGAGCTCTGAGGAGGAGAAGACGGCCACGGTTCCGCAGTCTCAGTCATCCAAAATCATATTTTCACACGCAATAATATTATTGATTATATTATATAATATTAGATTATAATATTATATAGACGAGGAGGAGGAGAAGAGGGGGAGGACGAGGAGGAGGAGAAGAGGGGGTTGAGGAGGACGAGGGGGTGGAGGGGGACGAGGAGGAGGAGAAGAGGGGGAGGAGGAGGACGAGGGGGAGGAGGGGGAGGAGAAGGAGGAGAAGAGGGGGAGGAGGACGAGGAGGACGAGGAGGAGAAGGAGGAGGAGAACGAGGGGGAGGAGGAGGAGAAGAAGAGGAGGAGGAGGACGAGGAGAAGGAGGAGGAGGAGAAGAAGAAGAGGAGGAGGACGAGGACGAGGAGGACGAGGAGAAGGAGGAGGAGGAGAAGAAGAGGAGGAGGAGGTGGTGGTGGGGGAGGGGGAGGCGGAGGAGGAGGAGCCTCACCTCGACTGTTGGCCAGGTTCTCCGCTGGAAGACAAAAAACACAGTTTAGTGTGGAGACGGGACAAAGAGCTGCTGCTGCTGCTGCTGCTGCTGCTGCTTCCACCACTGACCTAAGAGCCTCTGCTGCTCCTGGTAGAGCCTCCTCACTCGCTCCACCAGCTCCCACTTCTCACAGCAGCCGGCGTAGTGGACGAAGTTCCGGGCCAGGATCTCCTTCAGCTGCCGCACGCTCAGCGCCTCCACGTCGTCCACCTGCCGGATGAGCGACAGAGACGCCCGTCGACCAGCGGCCGGAGCCTCCTGCTCCTCCTCTTCCGGCTCTTCCTCCTGCTCCTCCTCCTCCTCCTCCTGCTCGTCCTCCTCCTGCGGCGGGGGGAAGGAACCCGGGGGTTTAAAGTGGAGCTGCGGCGCCACCTGCTGGAGGGGGCGGCGGCCTCTGCGGCTCTTCCACAGCACCTACCTGCTGGTGGCGCTGGCTGAGGTGCTCGGCGGGGGGGGCGGGGTCAGCGGGCGGGGGGATAGGGGTGGGTGGCTCCGGAGGAGGGTCAGCGAGGCGGGCGGAGTCGGTGGGGTGGGCGGAGTCAGCGAGGTCCGGCGGCGTCTCAGGGGTGAAGTCACTGGACGGCGACGACTGCTGGCTGAGCACCAACTCCACCAGCTCCTCCTGCAGCAGCAACACAGCCAGGTGTGTGTGTGTGTGTGTGTGTGTGTGTGTGTGTGTGTGTGTGTGTGTGCGTGCACGTGTGTGTCTGTCTGTGTGTGTGTGTGTGTGTCGGAGCCGTACCTTCTCCCTGCACAGGTGCGTGGAGATGCCATGCAGGTGCAGGTAGTCGCGCAGCTCCTTCACCTTCAGCTTCATCAGCTCCGCCCGCTCCAGCAGGTTGCCGTAGAAGCGCTGGCAGGTGTGGCAGAGGCGGGGGCGGGGCTCCAGGTGGACGGAGCAGCTGCTGCAGTAGTTCTTCTTGCAGTCCACGCACACATGCTGAGGCGCAGGGGGGAGCGGGGGGAGAGAGAGAATGTGACGCAAACGCACCTGCACACAAACGCGGGCGACGGTGTGCGCGTTACCTTCTTGGCAGGCGTGTCCAGGCGCCCCCTGCAGGTCTTACAGGTGAGTTCAGGTGGAGGGGGCGGGGAGGGCTGCGTGCTGAAGGCAGAGTTGGTGTAGGACTGGTGGCGACCTGCGCCTTGACCTCCGTCCACCTGCTGCTCCTCCGCTGAGTCCTCGCACATCCAGTTGCAGCAGGATGTGAACATGCCTGCGGCACAGAGATGCACAGTGACTGACGCCCTGACCTTTGACCCCCTGACCTGGCCCGCTTCACTTCTCACATTTACCCTTTCACACCGTCTGACTTCTTCACACGCTCACACTGACTGGGAGAAGTGGCCACGCTCGCAGCATCGCCATTATTTCATATTGTTAATTATTAGTGTACAATAATAATAATTCCACCTTTTTTTTTAATAAAAAATTCAAATATGCAAATTTGACAATGCTTCCTAACTGGCCTGAAGCAATTCCTCAACATAAAACAATATGCAGAGAAAATTTTCGCAGGAGACAAAATTATCAAAACAGAAAAGAAAACAAGTGACTTAATTCAAAAAGGAGAAGAAGCTAGTTAGCTTGTTAGCTTGTTAGCTAGTTAGCTCGTTAGCGTTCATCCCATCAGCTTTCACATATATAAATATATGTATATATATGTATATATGTATATATATATATACATAGACACACACACACACACACACATATATATATATATATATATATATATATATATATATATACACATCAAGATAATCAACATTAAATGACATAAATGACATAAAACAATAATCATAATTTCACTTTCAATATTAATGTTTCATGCCGGTGAAGCTTGAGTGTGTTGCCAGGATTCCACACGAGCGGAACCATCAGCTCAGCTGTTTGTCCTGTTTTTCCACACTGACTGGTTCTAAAGGGGGCGGAGCCACGGTGACATCACCCACTGGCTCTGAATCCCAGAGAGTGTAATCATAATACTCCATATTTGCATGTGCGGGGGCGGCACCACAGCTGAGCAGTGATTGGAGCCTAGGCGCAACATGTGACCCCCCTACACCCGCCCACAATATATTTTCCCCCAGGAGGAAATGGGGGATAACCGCGGCCCGAACGCTGGCGAACTGATTTCATTGGGTAGACGTGAGAGACTGCGTAGTCTCTCACTTCTACCTCGAGTGCGCCCCCTGTGGTGGATAATCATATTGACACTATAGGCAACGGTTTACGTAGCGTCTGTGGATAGCATAGAGCACAGCTCAAGAGCCATTCAGTTTCAGTCTGGTTCTTAAATGTCAGTGCTGCTCTTCATGTCCACACTGTCCTCAAAGTGTTTCCTTCCTATCGTGAAGTCTTTCATGTTTTTATTGTTTGACGTTTTTCATTTTCGTTTCTTCTTTGTCAATCATTCGTACTTTTTTCCTGTTACACTCTGTAAAGCACTTTTTTCTTGTCTACTATACAAGTAGTTGCATTATATATATATATATATATATATATATATATATATATATATATATATATATATATATATATATATATATATATATATCCCGAGATTTCTTAGGCTACATTTATAGTCTATTATAAGCGTAAACCAAACCTCCAACAGTGGGCCTTCAACGTCTCCGCCTGCTGGCCGCTTGCAGTGTTGACGACTCTAAATCATGACACAGTTGGCAAAACCCCGCCAAGTTCGCTGCTTATGTCAGAAGGTGTTAATCATCATCCTTAATGATGTACAAAGACTACAAGCCGATTCATTTTCCCACGGTGCCCAATGGTGGCGCGTGCAGCGCACTCGATGGCAAATGAGCAAGGTGACCCTAAAGGAGAAGAGACGTTGCAGCGACCAATCGAAAGGGTTCAGGGCGTGGTCATCCCTCTTTCCTGCTGGGCAAAGTAATCCCGCTACCCGCCCAGTCATTAAACCAATTACTGTTGGCTACTAAACTCTTGCCATGCACGCCACCTCTCTAGCGGCCCCTGCTGGGTCAAATCACAGAATGCAGGTTTCGGTGCTTCCTCCGTCTTGGAACCGGAAGCTTCGTCCAATTCGTTATTTTAATTTTTGCTCAGTCAATCGACATAAAACGAATGGTTTTTCATGACGTTGAGCGCAGTTCTACACACTCACCAGAGATGGCACCAGATTGCCACATTACACACCGCACGTTTCCCCTTGCGACTGTAAACACGTCCATGATATGACGCGAGTGTGCGAAAGTTGGCGTCTTTAACTTTTCGCATCCACAAACGAGTAAAATGCGAAATAACTCCAACAACAACAAGCAACGTGTCTAATTCGTGTGGAAGTCTCCAGAAGCGAACATCCTTCCGGGGACACCAGCAGGACTTTTCAGGACCGTTTCAGCCGAGACCAGCTCGTCTTTATTGTTCACAAACCTTTGGGGGTCAAACAATTCCTTGTGTTGAAAAACACAACACAACCCGGTCAGAAAGTCGACTCACGGGCACGAACTTTATTAAGCCGCCAAGTGTTTCGGTCAACACGGAGTTCGAGCCGCAAACAGGAAGTGAGCGCTTCCCAACTCCAGTGAGGAAACGGAACCAACAGAACCGTGACGAGGCGGTTCGGAATCTCGAATTAAAAAAGTCCAACAAGTGGTCGGAGCCCAAACTGTTAGCCGGTTGCTATCGGGCTACTTAGTTAGTAAGTTGTACAAACTCGCTGAGGGACCCGGAAGCGCAACAAACTTACCTCCGCGAGCCAGTTAGCTCGTTGGCTAACTGACTAACAGGCTGTAGCTAAAACCGAAAGCTCGAGTTGGACGTCATGATTCAGCGGTTTGTTGCCGGCAAGTCACAGAAGTCCGACAACGACACCCCCGACGTCAGAACTACACGAACTGGAACCGAGAAGTGACCTTTAACCTCGTCAAGGAGGCTGACAAGTGCTATTGTCGATTCCAAGTTGCTTCACCTGAACTTCTGCCGTCACCGGAAGTCGGTTGAGGTTTTTTTTTTTTTTTTTTTTGGACAGGAAGCAGCCCGACTTCTGGTTCACCTTTAACCTCGGGGCCTCTTTTTCAGCTGCGACTAAGTTTACACACTGTTGCTCTTGAATATATGTTGTTTTTATAATATCACCAAACATGCATCGTCTGACTTGGGCCTTAGCGCCGCCTGCTGGCTCCACCTCTAACTGCAGCCTGTTAGTTTTCTGCTGAAAGCAACGAGTTTGATTGTCTTCCCCGAGGATGAAAACACACTGTGGTCGACGTACGATGATATTTTATTGCCATAAACAGTGAAAAACTGAACAAAAGGGAAAACATTAAAACAGCCGTTTTATTGTTGTACAGTGAAGCAAATCAAAGTGTTTGTCAGCCACAAAGACACTGTGAAAGCAACGCGAGCAAACATCCTGATCACCTGAACCCCTCCCCCCCCCAAACAAAAGATGACATGATCGGCCAGTCTGACCGTCGCTTCGTTCCAAACTTTATTTCCCATCTGACTGACAGAAGGAGGCGCTCTGCTCCTTCAACAAAAACCTTCCAAATTCTTCTTTAGTGCCGTGGGTGGGGTCGGGAGCGCGGTGGCTGACCTAAATGAATTAGGACTGCAATCAGAGACAGTTGGGAGGAAGAGGAGAAGAAGAAAAATGGGAGAAGGAAGGGAGAGAAATTAAACATCATGGGATTAAAACATCTCCTTCCTTTTCTATCCCTTTGTTTCTTCTGTCACTCCTTCACTCCATCCACCATCTGTTTTCCCGCCCTCCCAAACAGGAAGGGTGAAAGAACGAAGATAATTCCAGGTGTAAGCGCTGCCACCTGGTCAGCTAAGAGAGAAAAAAAAACAACAACACCACACTGCTTCCGTTTCTACTTCCTGTCAACTGTTCAACATTTGCACGATCAGCGTTTCAAGAGAAACGTCGTGTCGTCTGATTCCAGTCCTCTGTTATACGGCCGCACGCTGCAGTGGACCAATCGGAGCATCCCGTCACTACGGGTTGCGGCGGGCCAATCAGAGCGTCCCGTCACGACTCGTTTGCCTTCACACTGTGCAGTTTGCTTCACTGAGCGGTTTGTTTGTTTTTTGACACTTTGTTTTTTTGTCTGAAAAATCCTGCGGTCAGCGAACGCAACCTGATTTCTGCTGCCTCTCAGCCCGAGACTCTGATTGGCTGATTACAATCAAACGACTACAGTCTTACCAGCTGTGCGTCAGAAATGCTTACATCTTCCCCTTGGCTGAGCCCGCTCTAAGTACAAATAGCGGAGGAGCTTGCCGACTGACTGAGCTCCGCCAACGCGGGGGGGAGGAGCCAATTAAAACATGCGTTGAATAGACTGTCACCACGGCAACCAAACGATGCATGAATCGGAAAAGGGGGCGGGGCCTCATCAGTAAACGATAAGGACCTTAAAGTAAAGTGAAGGACGAGTTCACGCGTCCAACAACTCAACTTGTTTCTACCGGAGGACGTGGTCGATGGGAGGAGGAGGAGGAGGAGGAGAGGGGGCGGGGCTAAAACATTAAGCAAGTTTAACATCACAGTAAGCGAGGTGAGAAGGTGAGGGGGGCGGGGCATGTTCTGACATGCATTCACAGGCGCCTCGCCGTGTGTCTGTGTGTGTGTGTTTACAGGTTTTCTTTGTCTTCAGTGTCATTTCATTCCGACTGAGAATAAATACTCTTGTGGAAATGAAGTCAAACCGGAAGAAGAAACCGTTGACCAGACAGCAGGACGAGAAGAAGAAGAAGAAGAAGAAGAAGAAGAGGGCGGAGTCCACTTGCTCGCCGTCTGTCAGGAAGGAATGCTAAGTGTGGTGTTTAAAGTTTTCTATCGGTCGGTTCCCCCCCCCCTCATCCACCCAGCCTCGCCCCTCTTTGACCCCTTGACCCCTGACCCCCTCTGGCCCTCAGTCTCTTAATGCTTATCCTTGACGATCACCTCCTCTCGCGGCTTGGCTCCGCCAAAGATGGCAGAGTTGGGGTTGGCCACCTGGTTGAGGGGCCCCCCGATGGTCCGCGGCTTCAGCTGCAGGCGGGGGCGCTGTGCTCGTTCCTCTGCAGAGACACACACACACACACACACACACACACACACACACACACACACACACACACAGGTACTGCTGTCACTGCCAGCCCAGCCTCTGCGGTCACAAAAGAAGAAAAAGGACACAGCGGCGCCACCTTCAGACGGTTCCCTGAAGTCCGCCGCCGCTGCGGCGCGGGGGGGGGCGTCTCTGTAGCGTCCCGCGCCTGGAGGACCCCCGGGCCCGCCGCCCCCTCTCCTGTCGCTGGGGCGGCCGCCGGCTCGACTCCGCCCGGCCATGAAGTCGTCGTCTCGATAACCTGTGAGGGAAGAGAGTCGGTGAGTCGGTGAGTCGGTGAGTCAGCTGACACGGCGTGAGTCAGCTGACCTGCAACCTGTCCAGAGAGAAAAAGTGGCAAAGGACGCAACGCAGCTTGGTTGGTTGAGATAATTGGTTAGCATAGCTTAGCTTAGTGTAGCTCTGTTAGCAGGAGGGTCTCCATGGAACAAGTGTTGCTAACGTTAAGGCGCTGGGATCTGAAGGGGGGGGGGGGGGGGGGTTAGCGACACAAAGTGCAGCTGCGTTTTCCATGACCTATAGAATTGTGCAAAACCTAAATATGGCCATAAAAACTGCCGATGGAAGCAACTCAATCTGGAAAAAAACTCTCAAATGTGGCTGAGAGGTTCTGAGGCTCTCGTGAGGTGGTTCTTCCACACGCGTCCATACAGAGGAACATGGCTAAAGTGTCATGGAAACACACATGACACGTCACGTGACCAGTTGACTGACCAGTGAAAATGGCATTCATTAATTGGCTTTTATTTTGTGGGGGAAAAAACAGTCATGGAAGCGCAGCTGACAGGTGACACACTTGCTGCCACCTGCTGGAGTGTTTCTGCGTTGCTGGTTAGTAGCATAAAAATGAACAGCGCGTGTTAGCAGCGCCGCCGGCAGGCCAGGCGACATCTGAAAAAGTCCAAGAAAGCGTTGAATGAGTGCGAGGGCGGGGAGCTGCAGCCACGCTCTCCACTCCTCCTTCTAATGCCTTTAAAACATCAGCGACTGCGTGGAACGCGAGGCTGAGACTGAGACGTTTCCCTCAACCTGACCGTCGAGAACGCACTACTGAGCAGGTGCTGCCACCTGCTGGTCGCTGCCCTCTCTGCTGCGGCAGGACCTGCAATCCCGCAGTTAGCCGGTAGCGTCTTTGTCTCTGTGGCTCTGCCCCGTTCGTACCTTCCAGCGCCGAGCACGTCCGAGGAGAAGAGGAGCGGCCCCGTTCCCGCTGGGACACGGCTGGACTTCACTCTGTCCTCTTGACTTTTCTCCTTAACTTCACTCCTCCTCCTAAACTGCACTCCATCGTCTTGATTTCACTCCTCCTTCTTGATGATGAGACTTCTGGTGCTTCAACAACATCAGCGTCTCAACGCCTGAGGGCAGAAGCTCCGCTGTCCGGCTGCCTTCCTGCTCATAAGGACCAGAACCTTCTGCAGGGTCTGGTGAGCAGCACATCAACCCCCCCCCCCTCCCCCCCTCGGAGGAGCAGCTCCAGGATGCAGGCAGGAGGCTACGTGGGTTAGACGACCAGCACACAGAGAAGCAAACAGCCACGAGTACGAGTGCACCGGCAGAACGTCCAGCAGGTTTTTACGCAGCGCACCTCCTCCCTGCTGGTCGAAGTCTTCACGGTAGTCGGGTCCACCTCTTCCTCCTCCACCGGGGCCTCGAGAACCTCCTCGTCCTGCGGGGGACAGGGCACTTTATCACGGAGAGAGCAGAGCAGAGCAGGGCAGGGCAGGGCAGGGCGGAGGAGAAGGGTGGCGGCGGCGCCTCAGTCAGGACGGAGGAGGAAACAACAGTGAAGAGGCGGAGCTGGTTAGTAGAGACCGTCACCCAATCAGCAGAGAGGTGTTAGAAGAAAGGAAGCGTGTCCTCCGACCACCAGGGGGCGGCGAGGAGCAACAGTCGACTTCCTCCTCCAGACCAGCAGGTCAGAGAGGCTGCGAAGGAGCAGTTCACCCGAAAGAGAGTGTGTGTGTGTGTGAGTTGATGGAGCATCAGAAGGTTGCAACAGCTGAACAGGACAAAAGGCTTCACTTTGAAATGAAAGGTTCAACACACACACGCACGCACACACACACACACAGTACCTCCTCCTCGGGGGTCGTCTTTCTTGAAGGCGAAGCCTCGTTGTTCTTGTTTCCGTCCCTCTGCGATGTCGACCCTCAGCTGCCGTTTGTCCAACAGCTGGGGTGAAAGGTCACACATGAGCGCATCGCTCTCGGCATCTCCACACGGCAGCGCGGTGCAGCCTAACGTGACCGATACTCACCGCTCCATCGTACGTCAAAGCTTCTTTTAGCGACTCCAAATCTTCAAACTCTACGTAACAGAAACCTGGAAGGGAAAAAAAGCAGTCAGGACGGCGGCGGCCAATCACTGCTCAGTCGCGATTGGCCTCTGCTGCCACTTGGACAGCGCTCGGCGACAAACACAGTTCATCGCTGAGCCCGTTGGTCATAGCCTGCAGTGTTCATGTGGTTGACAAAACATTTGCCACCAAACGTTTTCCACAAACGGAATCGAAAAAAAGGTCGCAATGGCAAAGTCGAATTAAAACAGATTTATCGGCCCGTAATTCAAAACAGGAACCTGAAGCTCCAATCAGATCCAATCATCGTGGACGGATCCGTCTGGTGCAAACCATCAATAATCTATTACCAGCTGTGGTTTCCATCACTCCTGGAATTGTGTAAAACCCAAAGCCGGCCATAAAACCTGGTGATGGAGGCAGCTCAGCTTAGAAAAACCTCCCCAAGGCGGCTGAAAGGTTGGAAATACTTTTTTACATTTACACGTCACGTGACCAGTTCACTGACCAGTAAAAATAAATGGCGCGTTGTGATTGGACGGACGAGGAGACGGAATTTTTTTTTTTTTTTTTTTACAAGTCATCAAAGAGAAAAGTAGAACGACCATTGTTGACAGCAAACAACATGGAAATGCAGATTTTATCACAAAATGTTTTGTCCCTCCGTCCTCCTCACAGTGCGGTCACGCCGGAGCAGCTTTGACGAGACATTCACGGCGTATGCGTTTCACACCATTCAATAGAAAACACCCGAATATCGCAACTGTGCTTTTTAGTTTCGAAATAACGCTTTGATTTTTGCCTCTGACCTTTGAACTTGTCTGTCTCTTTGTCTCGCACCAATCGGACGCTGCGGATGTTGAGTTCCTTGAAGATGATGTCGATGTCGCCCTGCACGGCGTTGAAGGGCAGGTTTCCAACAAAGGCGGTGAAGGGCGGCTCTGACGGGAGCTCCTTCTGCTTCTTGATGCCTCCAGAGCTGCTGCCGCCTGGGCGGGGGCTGCGGGTACCACGCACGCACACGCACACGCACACACACACACACACACACACACACACACACACACACACACACACAGTTAAATCCATGTATGTAGCTGCTGGATGGAGCTGAACCTGAACCCTGGTCAGTCTGACTCCGCAGGTCAAACACAGTTTCAATCTGTCATCAATACATCCAATAACATCATGCCGAGAGCCGAGTCAAGTCCAGCCAGAACCACCCTGGACCCGAGTCCAGCTGCTGGTTCTGTTGTTGATAGTGAGCCCTGCAGAACTTTCTCTCACTAGCTGTGTTTCCATCACCCCTAGAATTGTCCAAAACCTAAATATTGCGATAAAAAAAACTGGTGATGGAAACCCCGAAACTCGGAAAAACCTCTGAAATACGGCTCAAGGGTACTCATGAGGTGGCTTTTCACACGTATCCATACAGAGGAATATAGCAAAAGTGTCACTGAAACACCTTTTCACATTTACATGTCAGCGGACATGACGTACGGAGTCATGTGACCAGTGAAAATGGCGCGTTGTGATTGGATGAGAGGAGAAGATGGAATATTTTTTAAACCTGCAAATCGCAATTGTACTTAATTATTGCTTTCATTTTGTGAAACATTGTCATGGAAACGCAGCTACAGGTTGGAACTGGTCCAACTGACCCGGACCCCCCCCCCCTCCCACCCCCACAGTGGCCTCACAACAAGGCCAGGGGGGTGGGGGTAGCTTCTCTGCAGGTACATTGGCTCCTCCCACCAGCCTGGTGTGCAGCTCTGGGGGTCTGCAGGTGAGTGTGGAAGCTTGCTCGTCTCTGTGAACCGGGGCTTAGCGCCACCTTCAGCCAGTGAAACCTAGCACAGGCTCCGCAACCTACACAGTGCTCAAGCAGTGATAGCGAATAGTTCCATAATCCAATGCGCTTGCACACCGTGTTTATAACATAAATGCGCAAAAAACGACGACGTTTTCCAGAACGAGTTCAGAAACATTTTCCCTGCAGCAAAATTTCATCAACCAAACATATTTGCTGCAGAATCTTCGACAAGCGCCGCCCAGACGAACATTTGAAACTAGCTGAAGCGTTAAACGTGGACCCCGACTCGTCAGTGACGTCATTTGCACGCTACTGTTTTTATTATATGCATGCAGTTTACATTTAGAACGGTTCGTTTTTCTCCTTTTATATTGATGCGACTGATTTTTAAACGGGGATACTAAAAACCCGTCTGTCGGTTATGAACGAGCTTTGTCTTGATGCACAACTGCTAGAAAGCATCCGTTTGAGAGAGAGAAAAAAAACAAAACAAACAGCAGAGATAAACAGACGGATTCCTGTTGAGGGAATCACAAATTTCCTGCACGACTTCAAGTTGGATGTGAAAACGTGGGTGCATCTCAACTTCGCGCTCTCAGCACCAGAATTTCCTGATTAGCGCAGAATACGATGGCAGCTATCGATCGCTGATCAACAATCGATAATTTAATTGTGAACGTCGCCGTTCGGGCGGTTAAGAAACCACAACAGAGATGATGCGACGGACTGACCAATGACCAACTAACCAACATCAAGGACGAGATCAATCTCACGTCGGCGCAAACTACGTGTTCGCCTCTGCGGACACATGATGCAGCCATGCGGGCAGCCCACCGCCCGCCGCCCGGCAACCATCCACCCGCTGCCGCCGTAGGTGTCGCCTACGTGCCACCTCGAACCGCAACCTGCATCGATAAATGCCGCTCAGGGCCCCAAGCGCCCCTTTTCTTCTGCAGGGCTCCAGGCTGATGCGCCACATGGGTTCGTTGCTGAGGTTAGCTCGCTGCTAACAGCTAGCCTGCGGGCTGTGGGCCGCGGTGATTCCCAGCCGCGCTCCGCGGCCTCCGCCTCCTCCTACCCGGCCGGACGAACCGGACGGCTCGGTGGAGCCGCGGGGCCTGGTCCCCGGGCACCGGGACTCGGTGGACACCAGGCGCACAAAAGCCGCCGTCCAACGGGCGGTGATTGAAGGCAACCACGACCCGTGCAGAGTTCGACTCACCCCCTAGAGCCGAAGCTGCCGAAGCCCCGATCTCGGTCGTCGTAACTGTCGAAGTCCGCCATTACTGCTGCTGTGTCGGAGGAGGAGGTCCTTCGCGTCACACACAGAGTTGGTTTAGCTGCCCGTGGAGCGCCTGATCGCGAAACCCCCGATCTCAAACGAGTTGGGAACAAAGGCTGAAGCAACCGTGAACAGAAAGGGGGCGAGATGATGTTGGTGTGAATAGGAGTGAAGATCAGAAGACAAGTATAAAAGAACACATGATTCAAAAAAAGGACTTTGTTTTATTCTTGGCCCCAAAGGCTCGTTGTTTAATAAAGTATTGTATATTGTGAATCCATCTCACTGAATATGATTGTACACAGTATTGGCTTATTTTACAAACATTTGATTGCAGCATAGTCAGATTCTCTACTTCCTAGAGTTGTGGTGGTCTTAGTCTGATGACACAGCGGTGACTCCTTGGTCTTAGTCTCTGACTATTTGGTCGCCAGGGGATTTCAAAAAGCAGTCAAGCTGGTCCCGGTTCAGCATCATTGTTATGGACCCTTCTTCAAATGTGATCAACAAGATACTTCTTCTTTTTTTTTCTTTTTTTTTTAAACATGTAATTATGAATATTTATCCCTGTTTTTCCATATGTTCTCTATGATGCAAGTGACTTGTCTCACAAACACTTTGCTTTGTTTTAGGACTAAAAACTGTTCCTGAGTGTCAATGATCAAGGTTGGTCCTCTAGCACAAGTAGGAAACACACATTTTGTTCTGTAAGTATTGCATCCATACATCCATCAATATAACATATCTTTATATTCTGCTGTCAAAGGCCATTTATTGCATTACAGTTGGTTTGAACTCCTCATCTTTTGCATTGGTTGAGGAAGTGGCGTGGTCCATACAGGACCAGTAGGTGTGCTGAACTTGAAACTCTGGATCTCCCACAAATGTAGTGGGCCTCCTCCTCCAGCAGCCTCCCTGCTTTGGTTCAATGTCAAATTCAAATTCAGAATAGAATGTAAATTGTGCGTCGTCATAATAAAACTAAAAAAAAATAACAGGCACCACCTCATAGTCCCACATTATACAGCAGAACATCAGAACTCAAGGTTCCTCAAGTCTCAGCCAGCAGATCTGCAGCAGTGGCTGTGACCTCAGCAGTTGTCATTGGTGGGAAGGAGTGGCTGGATGAGCTGCTGGTCCACACCTAGTCCACATGTGAAGCTCTTCAGATAATTCTGTGAGAATGTGACACGATACAAATAAAGCTGGATTGAAGTGATGTGACTTGAAGAGCCAGATGGTTCAGGGCACTTCTTGCAGATGTCATGATGGTCTCAGGCTGATTGTGTTGTTGTGCAGAGGAAGCAACAGGAGCCACAGAAACTAGTCTTGCTCTGCCACTTTGCTAGGTGGCGGTGCCACTCTGGATCCACAATGCTGCTGCTGGTCGCAGGTCTCCTCCAACAGAATTATAGTTTCTGCTGCCAAAGACTGGAAGCACAAAGTCAAAGTTCTAGTGAGGTCTTCATAGACAAACAGCTGCTGCTGCTGCTGCTGCTGATGATGATGACATGACACCTCATGTGCATATCAACATCAAGCTAATGTTTAACTGAACTAGCAGGAGTGAGACCTCTGCCTGGTACCTGGTTCTCTGCTAGAGCCTCTTTGGCCATGTAGTACTCCCTCTTGATCTTCATCTCCACCTCCTCAGGCACGTCAGGAACCATCAGGTCGATGAGTCGGCCAATGAAGAAGACCACGTGCTGCCAGAGAGAGCCGGAGGTTACCTGAGGCTCACTGAAGAGTTAACTGTGTTTGGTAGCTGCACATTTGTGACACAAACCTCGAACACAAAGACAAACGCCAGTCTGACGGCAAGAAGGTGAAAGTAGTGAGGAGGCAGGTCTCCGTTCTCATCACGGAAGCCCCGATACCTGCACACCACAAGACCAGGAGAAGGTTTCTGCTCAGGTCTGGACTGCAGGTCGTAGGAGGCCACTAGATAGCGTACACACCTGCAGGATGGGAACTGCTGCTGCTGACTGAAGTTGTAGTCGGAGGTGGACAACGTGAAGTTGATGAAGCCATTTAGCGAGCTGTTTCTGGTGTAGCCGTAGTAGAGCCTCGGCAGGAAGGAGGAAGTGAAGGCGATGAGCAGAGCCTGGAAGGATTGGACCGGGTGAGATCGGATCAGTGACAAACCCGGACAGGACCAGGTCAGACTGGATGGACTAGGGTCAATGGGCCATAGTTAGACTGGACAAGGGTCAGACTGGACCAGCTGGCCCTCAAACAGTCAGCAGGACATGCAGCCTTACATTGGTGACGACGGCGATGTGTGTGATGAACTGCATGATGGGAAACCAGATGCCGATGTCCTGAGCTCGCTCAACCACCGGGCGGCGATACTCAGCCACAAACTTCTGAGCGTCCAGACGGATCTCCACCCAGTTGTTGATGAGAGCAAAGAGCGGCGCCAGAGGGCAGGCCGCCACAAAGATGGTGATGAAGCCAAACTGGATCACTGTTGGAGGGTACGAGGTGGAAGTTTATCCAGGAGACCAACAGCTGCAGGAGGTCCAGTGAGGGTCCAGGTGAGTGCAGGAACTGACCCATCTCCAGGTATTCACTGAAGAGTCCTTCACACAGCAGCAGCTCGTAGTTCTCCTCCCACGGAGTCACCTCCCCCTGGCTCCGCCCACTCGGGTCCCCTTGGCTCCTCCCATTGGGCTTCTCCTGGCTCTGCCCACTGGCCTCCCCTCCCCCATCCTCACCTGGTCCAGGACTCATCTTCCTCTTCCTCCACCACGACTTCAACTTCCTGCCAAATAATGAGCATCATCATTTCTCATTAACATCTCATCTTCTTCCTGTTCATCAAGGATTTACAGTCTTTGTGTGTGCGTGTGTGTGTGCGTGCGTGCGTGCTTGTGTTTGTTTACGGGCAGATGAACTCCTGGATGTTGTTGATCAGCTGTTTTCCCACCATGATGACCAGCAGCTCCTGAGCCAGTTCAATCAGACACCCACCAGGTCCACACTGACAGACAGACAGACAGACAGACAGACAGACAGACACACACACCCACACACACACCGCGTGACACATTTGCTCCAATCACATTGCACCAATACCAGTCACAGTCAGGTGAGAAAAGAAAAGTGACCTCTTCATTTGGAAGTGTCAGGCCCAGAATTGCATGATATTATTACACCAGCCTCAGTGAAAATTTGACTTGGCTTTCGATTACAAAAACATCACTACACAACAAACAAAGCCGGAGTAAGGAATTAGTCAGGAGAAGCAAAATAAGTGACAATGTGCAAGTAACACATTGTGTTTTCTCGACTCAACAACCACAACCTTCCAAACAACAACCAGACTTACATCTTCATTCCGAACTCCAAACAAGGTGTTGTAGTTTCCAGGGTAGCCGACGAACCTAAACACACAACAAGGTTTCCCAGGGAAAACTTGACTGTTTATTGAGACATGATCCTTTAAAATGTCAGCAGAATGTCAGTCAGCTGAAGTTAGCAGCTGCATTTTCTGGTTGTAGACTTTGTTTTCACTCTCAATCAACAATCAAAAAAATTAATGAACTGTGACAGCAGCAGACCCTGGACTAAAAAGGAGGCGCAAACACCCTGCAACTACATTTTCTGGCCTGCAGGAGGCGCTGTTGCCTCTAAATAACCAGGACGCTGCCACCTACCTGCCTTTGAAGAAGGCGATGTAGATAGGAGAGGAGTAGAAGTTGACAAACTGGAAGACGAAAACCTTCAGGATGAACATGTCCTCATACTTGGACTGTGTCCGGTGCATCTCTGCAGACAGACAGACAGACAGACAGACAGACAGAGCTGAAGGTGGTGCCGTCAGGAGACAGGAGAAGGTGCAGGGCTTAGCAGACTAACCCCAGCGGGTGAGGATGTGGGCCAGTTCAGTGTAGAACCTGGACAGCAGCAGGATGACCAACAGGTTGAGAACTGAACCAGAGATACTGGCTATCCTGGCAGCCTGAGGATGAGGAGGTGGCAAAAGGGTGAGGAGGTGGAGGAGGAGGAGTAAGAAGAGAGTGAGTAGAGGGAAGGAGGAGGAGGAAAGGGAGCAGTGGGAGGAGGGAGATTTGGGAGAAGAGGAGGGAAAGGAGGAGGGGAAAGAATAGGAGAAGGTGGAGGAGGAGGAGGTTCCTCAGATTTTTTTTTCCAGGAGTCACTAGTCGTCAGTCAGATGTGAGAGTTAACTCAGACTCACGGACAAGCTGATGAAAGAGTTCCTGGACTTGTAGATGACAATTTGCAGGATGGTGCGATAGAGGATGATGGCCATGAGGAACATCAGCACCACTGCGATCTGCACAACGACCTTCAAGTTAGACTCAGACTTTGACGTGTATGGGATGAATCTTCAAAAAAAAAAAAAAACTGAAAAAACCTAAACGGAGTGAGGCGGGTCAACCTAAGACGTCAATTCCTGCCACACCAACCATGATGATGATGGCCATGCAGCCTGTCACCGTCCTGTTGAACCTCTTCTTCCCAGGGAAGTAGGGCTCCTCCAGCCCTGTCACTGGGTTCCTCAATGTCATCGGGGCCATCGCCGTAAACTCTGGCCGGGGACGCTCCTGAGCAGAGGCAGGGGTCAGGAGGTCATGGTTAGGGTCAGAGTCAGGGTCAGGAGCAGGATTAGGGTAAAGGTCAGGGTAAGGGTCAGTGTTGGGGTCTGGGTCAAGGTCTGGGTTAGGGGCATGATCAAGGTCAAAGTCGAGGCCAGTAGTGTGTTGTACGAGCACCTCAATCTCCTGGAAGTCAGAGCAGTCCCAGCGGTGGGCCTGGGCGACGCAGCATCTCTTCCAGTGCTCGTGGAAAGTGACGGCCCACAGCGAGATGAAGACGCTGAGGAAGACAGTTCCTCCGTTGTCGAAGAGGATTCCTGCCTGCACGCAACACAGGAAGTGGCCTTCAACGGCCGTGGAGGTGTTGGGGGTTAGCATCAACCACCAACATCACAAAGCTGCTGCTTGGCTGGAGGTGAGGAACTCACGACCTTGTAGGCAACACAGATGCTGGAATAATTCCAATAGGAGCAGATGTTGCACAGAGGACACATGATGAGGCTGCCGCCACTGTGACACACCTCCATCCTGCATACGCACACACACACACACACACACACACACACACACACACACACACACACACACACACACACACACACAGAGTTTATAACCTATGCGCTTAGCCAACAGAAGCTAACAGAAGAAGCTGACCCTCTGAAGAATGTCAGACTCCTCAACACTCACGCTGGAACATCGGTGACCATCAGCCAGAATCCAAACAGGAAGATCACGGTGCAAACCAGAGACGCAGGCAACAACCAGCTGGTATAGAACCCTGAAGTCAGAAATAGAATCCACCGACTGCAGGTCAGGGTGGCTGAGAAGACCTTTGACCTGCTGCCACTGTTCTTACCCAGCCAGGTGAAGTAGAGCGCAATCTTCTCTCCAAAGTACTCCCTGATGTGGTCCAGCGGCTGGTAGAACCTCCAGCAGGACCACTGGGCCCAGTAGGAGAACAGGATCTGCCTGAGGCCCAGGTCCTGGGGGGATACCGGGGACGGCGGCATCTGGAAGTCACCCTGCAAAGTTTCATCTTCTTCAGTTTGGATCCAATCAAAGAAATTCTTCAAACCTGACCAGAACAGGTTAGGGGACGCCGACTGGGTCAGTCTCAGTGGCCCTGGTTCAGGTTCTGACCTCGTGAAGAGGGTAGGCGGCGCTGAAGACCTGCTCACTGAGCAGCCGGTCAATCCCCACCTCGCCCTGTTTGACCGAACCATAGGGAGTCCTGGCCAGGATCTCATAGACCTGCAGAGGAAACCCAAAACCAGGACCAGAACCAAGACCAGGATCAGAATCAGGTCCATGGACAATACCAGGATCAGGATCAGGTTCAGGTTCAGCACCATTGACATGATCATGATCAGAATCACAATACGAATCAGGATCAGGTTTAGGATCAGGATCAGGATCAGGATCAGGATCAGGATCAAGATCAAGATCAAGATCAAGATCAGGAATAGGACCATGAACAATACAAGGATCAGGATCAGGATCAGGGCCAGGACCAGGACCAGGATCAAGATCAGGTTCAGAATCAGAATCAGGATCAAAACCAGAACCAGAATCAGTATTAGCAACAGAAACAGGATCAAGACCAGAATGAGATTCAGGATCAAGATCAGGTTTAGAACCAGAAGAAGGATCAGGTTTAGGGTCAAGGTCAGGATCAGTATTGAGGATCAGGACCGGGGTGTGAGTTTGAGTCCCGTCCCACTTCTAAGACTTTTTAATTGGTCATCATCACACTGGGATGGAAACATCCTTGCAGGGTGTGGCCAGTGATGTTACTGTGGGGGCGGGGCCTAGCAGCCCACAGTGAGGAGAAACTGCTGAACAACTGTAGTGTGTGTGTGTGTGTGTGTGTGTGTGTGTGTGTCCGCAGGTGGGGTATTTGGTAGTGCGCCCCCAAAAAGGACATAAGGAAGTATGTTTGTGTGTGTGTGTGTGTGTGTGTGTGTGTGTGTGTGTGTGTGTGTGTGTGTGTGTTTGAGGAACGGGTGTGTGAACATCCGCCTGCTGACTGAAGTGTCCGGTTGATGTTGAGGTTCCGCCCCTCTGCTTTTACAGAGACAGCAGCTTTATGTGTCTGTGTGCGTATGCTGTGTGTATAGACACACATACACATACACACACACAGAGCTGACAGAGTGTTTGATCTGTGCGTGTGTGTGTGTGTGTGTGTGTGTGTGTGTGTGTGTGTGTGTGTGTGTGTGTGTGTGTGTCCTCTGGAGAAGTTATCAATCAGACAGAATCTAAAAAGAGAATTAAAAGAAAGTTTTGGAGTCTTTGTTGATTTTCAGTAACTTTATCGTGACTCAAAACCCAGCCGAGCCTCCAGAACCTCCAGTTGCAAACCTAGACCCACACTGCGGATTGTGTGAAGATAAAAACCCTTTGGCAGATTAGAATTTCAAAAGAAAATGTTCTAGATTTCCACCGCAGATGAGTGGAGGCACCAGGACCAGCACCAGGACCGGCACCAGGTGCTGCTGGAGCTGCTGAGGAGGCTGGAGAAGACAGTGGTGAGTAGTGAGGTTGCCACAGATTGGACGTGTTGTAGAGATGAAGGCAGACTGAGATGTTGGAACAGAGTGGGAGGAGCAGAGAGGAAGAGCAGAGTGAGGAGGGAAGAGGAGGAGGAGGGTTGGAAAAACTGATTGGCTGAGGCCCCTGAAACCAACACTCAGACCTGAGACCAGGTGCTCCAGGAGGTTTTCCTGGGTTGTGAGTGGGAGGTTCTGGAGGTTCTGGAGGTTCTGGAGGTTCTACTTTGAACTCACCACCTGGTGTCTCTGGGTGGTCTTGAAGAACGTCTCTCGGTCGTCGCTGCCAAGGAACCTGCAGATGGGACAAACTGCTGACTGCTGGGTTGGTGCAGTGGCTGAGTGGGCGGGGGCCTGGGCTGTGTGGGCGGGGCCTACCTCTGCAGCTTGTTGTTCCTGAAGTGGCAGGTGTAGAAGAGGTGCGGCTGGTTGGGGACATCCTGCTGCAGGGGGTTGGGCAGCGACAGGTGGGATAGGAGGCGTTCGGACGCATTGGTGACAGGAGAGTTGAGAACCTGAGGAGAGCAGAGGACCGTGAGGCTCCGCCCCCTCCAAGGCTCCGCTCCCTCGCCCCATCTGTCCCACCTGCAGAGGAACCTTGAGGCTGAGCTCCTCGGCGTAGTAGCAGAGGACACTCCACGGGGCGCTGAGGAGAACGAAGGAGATCCTGGTCTTGGTCCTCACGACCTCCTTCTGCAGACGCAGCAGGTGGAGATGATGAGTTTCCCGGCAGCTTATCCATCACCCAACTGGCCTCCACTTTCTGCTGGTCACCTTCTCCTGCAGCAGCCCAGACTGGCTCAGCTTCTTCAGGAACTTCTCCCTCCACTTCCTGTGGGCGGGGTTAAAACCTACACCCGCCTCGTCGGCACTCAGAGGCTCCTCCCACGCCAGCACGAAATCTGATCATTTGAATTCCATTTGAGACAAACTCCTCCCACCTGCAGATGTCAGTGTGGAGCCCGACCCCCGCTAACAATAATGCCCCACCCTCCTCATGCCCCGCCCCTCTGAGTGTGGACCCGAGCGGCCAATCGTGACTCTGCGTTTGTTTCACTCACCAATCCGAGTCGATCCGTCGCTGAACACGTTGGCATCCTGGGGCTGAACAGGTGCATTCTGGGAAATCATTGAGCGCAGGACACAGTTAGTGCTTCTCAAACATGTGACAGTTGACTGAACTGTTTGAACCGGTTCTGTGAAACTTAGACGGCCTCGGGCTGAGCTGAAAAACACCTCTGAAAATGTTTTGTTCTGTTATCAAGCAGCGTCACCCTGACAGACAACTTTGACTTTGTGGTGATGTTGTCATCACTGTGAGCACCTGTGGTCTAACAGGTGGTCAGCCAATCACTGAAGGGTTTGCCGGTTCTAACTCTCCATCCCGAGTGCAGTGCACTTTACCCACAGTGCCTCAGTCAGAGACTCCACTGAGTACCTCTGAGTCCTGGGGAGAAAAATCCAGCACTAATTGGAATGAGTAGAAATGAAGGAAGTAACAGACGCTTGGTTTCCTTCCTCATCGAGGTTCATCAGCGCAGATCGGACTTCCTGCTGTTTGCTGCTAACAACCTCTGACCCTAATGAGGCTGATGAGAGGAACCATTGTTCTCTGAAGGCGGCAGCGGCGGCGGCGGCGGCACCGAGTCTCCGGGTCCACTTCCTGCTTCAGTGGATGTTGCTGAGCAGGACTGGAGACCAGAACAACCAGCCGCCCTCCAGCCCAGAGCTGGTGGAGGGTTCGGGGTTTGACTCTGACTTTGACCCTCCCTGACCTTCAGGGTTCTGCAACACCGATACGTTGGCGCTGCGTGTCCAGCTCAAAGCCCATGTCGGTGCGTGTATCACTTTCAGTAAAGTCAAGTGAGCGATACCGACGCTGTTTCGTCCGTCACTGCGTTGCCAAGCGGTGTTGATAGGGGAGCAAGTCAGTCGAGCGGATGCGTCTGTGGTGAATTCTTCTGGTGGATTCAGGTGATGTAGATGTTGAAGGAGTCTTCACTGACACAGACTTAGTTGGATAAAAACTGGTTTATTTCAAAGAAGTCAAGAGTCAGACAGGCACCATGGAAAGCCTGTGGAGGTCTCTGGGCCAGATGTGAGCAACTCCAATGATGCTTTGTTCGCATCACCTTTTATGCCTCCCAACAAGAAGAGGAGGAAGATCCAGGATATGGGGGGGATGTATGCATTCATAGTTACACCCCTAATGACCATCTGGTTTCAATCAAATAACAGTGGTAATAACAAAACCATGCATGGACAATAATTCCCCTTTTTGGGAGGAAGGCAGCAGTGGGTTCAGATTGAGTTCACATTCTGCCATATATCAAATGGTGTCCTATGCATAGGGATACAGCAGTAATTTCAGATACTACACGTCTCTCTTGAAGGGACAGGAAGAAACTGTCGCACTTGCAGCCGTGAAAAAGAGGAAAGTGTCACCGTGTGGGACCGTTTAGACCTGAGGTCGGCTAAGAAGCTAATAAACCTCTTCCAGCGACATCTACAGTTTTAATCGACTCCGGTGTCCTCAGCGTCTTGTGAGCAGAACCTTCTCCAAAGCTGGAGAACTGGCGCCCAAGAAAATCAATCGGTTCGAAATCAAATCTTTTTTTTTTTTTTTTAAAGGTTTTTCCTTTAAAAAAAAAAAAAAAAAGTTCCTGCCTCAAAGATGAGCTCATCAGCATTACAATTACATTCTCACTTTGATTTTCACATCATAATGCATTTTCATAAGTGATTGACTCTATATTTTAAAGATATTTAACACTTAGATCAAGATTTATAATAAAAGCCAAAAACACAGTAATAATAAATATTATTGTGTATATTTAAGCAGTTTGTCGGTGGATTTGTTAAGTTCTGTTGTCGACGATCATGTTTAGCGTCCAGCAGATGTCTGGGTACACTGAGTAACAATGGCAAAAGTACTGCATGACACAGCACTGACACAGTATCAATACGTTGAAGCCTCACAAAGGGGCTCATCTACCCATCACTTAATAACTTTGGTTAATAACTCGCCCGTAGACGCTGTTACCTCACTGATGCTGCCATAGCAGCTGCTGTCCAGGTTGACGAGGGTGGCGCTGTCCTCCTTTGGCTCCGCCCTCCGTCTCATCTTCATTTCGGCTTCGCCTCCTCCTTCAGATCTACAAGCACAGCAGCCAGTCACGCCTGCTTGTTCTACTTCACCACAGGGGGCGCCAGTGTTTCATGTCAGACCAAGACCCCTGACTTCCCGTCTTGATGGGAATATAAAACTCCTTTCTGGCGATTTTCTGGCTCTAAGCATTTTTCAGAAATATCGAAAGTCCAGAACTTAGAAATCTACAATAGAGAGATTTATTCTGGTGCAAGTTTCAGGTCAAAGGTCGTCCTGTCAGCCGTTTTGCTGCTGACAGACCACAATCTTTTCATATTGCGGTCTGTGATTTCAATTAAATTATCTTTATATATAAAAAAAACCAAACATCCGGCTAAGACATCAACTCGTTAACTTACTCACTCACACATATACATACACACACACACACACACACACACACACAGAATAAGCACACAGCAGGTCAGCTGACATTTGTAAACAAGTGAACGTCTTCATTCATCTTCTGAACTGGTCCAACTTGTTCTTTACTTTCTTCTTCTGTAGTTTTGTGGCTTTTCAAGACAAGCACCTGCACCAGCTGTCACTCACTGACCTCTGGATTGACTGATTGACTGATTGATTGATTGATTGATTAATCATGGAGCCATTAAAGGCTCCAGCAAAGAACTTTAACAGCAACTGCTGTGTTTTCAGACGGATGCTGAGGAACCATCAGCCTCCTGAAGCTGCCGTCAGGCTCAATACCTGCTTCACGACAGCGAGACCATCAGCACTCAGAGGAAACACTCCAGTCTGTAGGAAAATTCAGAGTTTTTCTGTTTTCACGATACGTTGAGCTCAGTCAACATAAAGTGAGATAGTCCAGTGTGACCAGTTTAACACAAATCAGCTGTCATGCAATCACACACACACACACACACACACACCTACCTGTCGGTCTTCAGCAGAGCAACACACTGTGTGTTCACTTTGCTGCTGCACTCTAGGGACAGTAGGCCCCGCCCACTATGCTTGCCCCGCCCCTCTAGCTGTCCAGCATTTAATTACTGATTGTCGGTGGATGACGTCATCGTGTGAAGATGTGTGTAACCTGATGTTGGGGCTGCAATCTGCACCTCCAATCAGACACAGCGACACTGGTCAGCTGACGAGCTGCTGTCTGTCCTGCCGGAAGAAGCTCAGCGTTCATGTTGGAAACGCAGCCGTCCAGGGTTCCGGGAAACAGCCCCACCTGCTGGCAGATGGAGGTAACAGCACTGAGCTGTGACACAAAGGCGTTAGGTCCAAAAGGGTGAAGCACCTTCCAGCCTGACACACACACACACACACACACACACACACACACACACACACACACACACACACACACACGTCTTACAACTTTAGGGTATTTTTCACTTGACAGAGAAAATCGGTCTGTTTGACCTGCAGACTTTAGTTTGTTATATAATAATAATAATAATAATAATAATTATTATTATTATTATTATAATAATTATTAGTATATAGTTATAGTATTATAATATTATTACATTATAAAAATGTTATTACTATTATTATAATAATAATATACATTTATATATATAATAATAGTATTTATCATTATTACTATTATTATGATTATTATTATTATTATTATTATTATTATTATTATTATTATTATTATTATTACTAAATTATTATTATTAACTTTAGAACTTTTTATTTAGCTTGAAAAGGTTTTAGACTCACCATGCAGGGTTGTGGACTTTCTTATTCTGTCTCTGAGCCCTGAATGTCTCTCTGGTTTCCTTCCAAATGCTGCAATTCCAAAAGTCTCAATCCAATTTGATTTGTTGACAAAATTCAACATAACAACAATAACAACAACAACAACAACAATAATGATACTCCACCATTAAAGATGACAAACTGTACAAACAATACATTTAAAGTTTTTAATAACAGCCGCAGTTTCTTATAAATCTTGGAAAACTGTTGGATGAAATTATGACTTTCCTGAACACAGAAACAATTTTCTTCTCTACAAAATCTTCTACCGATAGTTAACTTGCGACAGGACAGACGGCAGAATAAGGTTTTATTAACTCAGCAGCGAAGTAGCAGGAAACAGGAAACCAGTTCAGACGACTTCCTGCTGCCTGGTGATGTCATAGCTCAGTTTTAACAGACGACACAAAACCCAAAGTGAAGCAACAACCAGAGGGAGAAGAAAACAGCAGCAGAAAACAGACCATCTTCATCACCATCATCACCATCGTCACACTAATCTTTGTCATCATTAAGACCATCATCATCATCATCACCATCATCATCATCTTCATCGTCACCATCATCTTTGTCATCATTAAGACCATCATCATCATCATCACCATCGTCATCATCACTATCGTAATCATCACCATCTTCATCTTCACTGTTCCCATCATCTTCATCATCACCATCCTCGTCATCAGCCCTTCATGGCACCGCAGTCCCGACAGGAAGTCCCTCCCTCACTTCCTGTCCTCTGCTGGGGACTCTGGCTGTGTTCCTCTACCAGACCTCACAGCGCCTCCCTGTGTTCATGGGTGTCCCTGCAGGGCAGTTGAAATGGTGGCTGAAGTCCGGCGAGTTGGCAAGTGTGCCGATGACTCTGTAGCGGGGGGGGCTGTGGGGGTCGGTCACGAGGCCCTCGTGAGCACTCTCTGATGTCCGGACGGAGCACCACACCTGCAAAACCACAGAAGGGTTCCTGCTGTTTGGCGCGCGTCACAAGCAGAAAGTGACGTCGTCACGTGACCATGACCGGCGGGTCGAGACAGTCTCACCTGTGCGAATCCCACGAAGAAGAGCTGGTCGTTGGTCAGGTTGACGGCAGGAAGTCGCTTCTCCTCGCCGTTCTTCTCCACCCAGGAGCGGTAGGCCTGCACACAAACAGCCCAGAACACCTCAGCTCACCCCCGATTCATACCAAAGGTGCGGCGCATTCGCGGCTCCGAAGCCTGTGTGCGTGTTCCCATCACCACCAGGGGGCAGCGCAGGCGCATTTCAGAAGTGTCCCAGATGCGGGAAAAACAAAGACTGAAGACGTTTTATCTGTCTGTCTGTCTGTCTGTCTGTCTATCTATCTATCTATCTACTGTATTTATCTATCTATCATCTGTCTGTCTATCTATCTATCTATCTATCCATCAACCTGGTATCTATCTACAGTATCTATCTATCTATATATAATCTATCTACTATCTATTTACAATCTATCTATCAATCTATCTACTATCTATCTAGTCTGAAGAGTATCAGCGGGTGGAATCATTCAGGCAGGAAGTCAGTGATGTGACGGTGGATCCCGGTGGTTTTCATCGTACTATTCAACTTGAGACACAGTTTGGCCGGGCCAAAAGACTTTTGTTTCACTGTTGTTTTCTCTGAACACAGGCCAAACTAGCGGGTGTTTGTCTGCGCATAGGTCAGAGGTCAAAGACGGCAGAAGGTGACTGACGTGGTAGGCGGCCTTCAGTCCTCCGTTGTCGGCAATGTTCTCGCCCAGCGTCTGTTTGCCGTTGACGTGCTCGCCGTTGACCAGGTAGCTGCTGTACTGCTCCACCATGCACTGCGCCCTCTGCTGGAAGGCAGTCACAGACGAGTTCTGCCACCACGGCCGCAGGTTCCCCTCCTTGTCGTACTCGCGGCCTAAAGGGAGGAGCAGAGGTCAGAGGTCAGCGTGCGATGGAGGAGGAGGTCCCGGGGAAGGGGTGGGGAGAGGACAGGAAGTGCTCACCCTGGTCGTCGAAGGCGTGCGTGAGTTCGTGACCCATCACGACCCCGATGCCCCCAAAGGTTAGAGCCCTGAAATCACAGAGAGGTCGAGTCACAAACACCTGCAGGGAAAAATCACAGGTGAGGCCCACGGCGCGGGGTCAGAGGTCACACAGCAGACCGACCGACACAGACAGGTGGGTGGAGACAGACGGGTGGAGACAGACAGACAGACAGAGACAGGTGGGGGAAGATAGGTGGAGACAGACAGACAGGTGGGTGCAGACAGACAGACACAGGTGGAGGCAGACAGACAGACAGACAGGTGGGTGGAGACAGACAGACAGACAGAGACAGGTGAAGGAAGACAGGTGGGGGAAGATAGGTGGCGACAGACAGACAGACACAGGTGGAGACAGACAGACAGATGGGTGGGGACAGAGAGACAGGTGGAGACAGACAAACAGGTGATGTCAGACAGATAGATAGGTGGAGGCAGACAGACAGGTGGAGGCAAACAGACAGACAGACAGACAGGTGGGTGCAGGTGAACAGACTTGGGGTGGTCGTGGGCGTAGAAAGGAGCCTGGAGGATCCCTGCAGGGAAGACGATGCCGTTCTTAGTGGGCATGTAGTAGGCATTGACTGTGGGCGGAGTCATGCTCCACCTGGAGGAAGAGGAAGAGGAAGAGGAGGAGGAGGGGCAGGACAGGGCGGAGTCAGGGGATGAGGGTTGGAACCAGGGGAGGAGGAGGAGGAGGAGTAGGCGGAGTCAGGGGAGGAGAAGGATGGGGGGGGACAGGGGTTACTCTGAGCATCTACAGCAGGTGTGGGCAAACTACAGCCCAGGGACCAAATGCGGCCCGTTGAGCTTTTTAATCCGGCCCGCAGAACTTAAAGAAATGATATCAATAGTCAGTAAGTCATAAAATAGCTGCATTTCATCAACTTTGTTTTTGGTCACATTCAATTGACATTAAAGCTGCATGATGTTTCCTTCAGGTCCCTCATACATATTTATAGGCCCTCTGTCAATTTTTACAACCCATTGTGGCCCCACCAGTCAAAAAGTTTGCCCACCCCTGGTTGACAGTAACTTCAACAGCGAGGGGGCGTCTTCAAAAAGCACAGAGTGAGAGTTTCCCTCTGGCGCCCCCGTGTGGCTACCCAGAGGTTCTGACACTCAATCGGTCGCTCATACTTGTGCATAAAGTCAAAACTAGAATTTGGGGGCAGAAAGATGGCTCTTGGGATTTTGAAGACGCCCCCTGGTAGCCGGAGGCTCCAGCGGAGTTGCTGGGGGTCTTTACTGGTCTTTGTTGGGGGTCTTCCTCAGCTGGTCGGCCATCACTCTGGAGGAGAAGTTGTAGAAGTTCAACATGTTCTGGAAGAAGTTGTCGTCCGACACCTCGTACTGAAACACACAGCGATGGCAGCTCATCAGCAGAAGGGGGCGGCAGAGCGCGAGGGCGCCTGGGACCGGCCAGTGAGCCACAGGCCCCGCCTCCTGTCCTGATCACGTGACCCACTCACCCCGTCGTAAACGTCGTCCAGTTCTTTGGAATCCAGAATGAATTCTGGGAAACCAATCATGTCGTAGATCGCATCGGCCTGCCGGGACAGAGGGGTGGTGAGACCTCAACCGTCAGTCTGTCTGTCACCTGTCAGTCTGTCTGTCTGTCACCTGTCACCTGCTCACCTTGTCCTTTGCAGCCTGTCTGGTCTGCTCGTCCATCCATCCCAGTCGGTCCAGCGAAGACTTGAATGCTGATCGGATCTGGTTGATCATCTCCTCCGCCTGCCAGACAGACACGCAGACAGACAGACAGACAGACAGACGGTGAGGCAGACCACCAGCGCCCCCTGCAGGCCAACAGGATCAACAGCAGCGGCACTCACAATGGCCTTGCTGTGTGTGTGGAAGGTGGCCTTGACGAAGAGGGCGCCCAGGGCGAAGCCCAGCGTGTCGTCGGTGTTCCCGATGCAGGTCTGCCAGCGGGGGGTGCACGACTACAACACAACAGGAGACACAAGCTGTGTTTTTCCGTGACCACTTGAATTGCGCAAAACCTCAACATGGCAATAAAGAACTCGTCAGGGAAAAACCCTCTGAAGTACGGCTCAAACACACAGGATGTGACGTATGGGGGTCACGGTCACGTGACCAGTTCACTTCTAACAGCTGCTCCAAAACTCTAAATGTTTTGTCCCTCCATCCTCCTCACAGTGGGGTCTCGTGGGGGACGAGAGTGAGATGAGAATTACGGCTTCACACCACTCAGTGGAAGCACCCGCAAATTGCAAATGGATTTTGTTGACATTTTAGAAATATCGCTTTTATTTTGTGGAAAAACTGTCATGGGGTCCGCCACAGGCTGGAACTGGTCCGACTGAGCCGGACCCCCCCGGTACTGCCCAGGATCCCTGGTCGCAATGTGAGGTGTGAAGAACCTTCTTGGTTCCGTAGAGACTCTCCAGCAGTTTGTCCTGAGCGTTCTCGAAGCGCTGGTCCAGACTGGCGACGTTCTTCTGGACCAGCGTCCACATCATGTAGTTGTTGAGCAGACTGGAGACAGACAGACAGACAGAGAGAGAGACAGACAGGTCAGACAGACAGACAGAGAGACAGGCAGGCCGGTCAGACAGAGAGACAGGTTGGACCCTGGCGGCTTCAGCGGCTCGGGTTGCAGTTCTGACCTGCGGTCCGTCTTGTTGATGAGCTCCGACACGTGCTGCAGGTACTCTCGGGCGTACACGACGACGGGCTCGCTGTCGTTGAGCTCCAGAGGAGCCAGAGAGGATGAGAGGAAGTCCAGCCAGTCCACCGCTGGGGCCAGAACCTGGAACAGCCACAGGTGGAAACTCCTTTAACCCGCTGGAGCTTGTCGCCACAGTGCCACCTCTGGTTGCAGCGGGACTCTGAAGCCCTGAAATCCACCATATAACACCAGAATCCCACCAGAACCACAGCAAAGGTGCTGGAAGAAGATCCACAATGGAACCCAGGACACTGAAGTGGGCAGTCACCAGGGGGCGTGGTACCAAGAACAAATGACCAGTGAGTCTGACAGAAAATTCTGGTCCTGGTTCTGGTTCTGGTCCTGGTTCCGCTCTGCAGTCTGGGCTCAAACCAGAACAACAGGAACTCAAGGTTTACACTTCCTTTCCCCTGAGTAACCACCAATCAGCCGCCGCTACGACGCCAACTCACTGTCTTAGCCAGGCGAGGGCGCCCCCTGCAGGCTGAATGACGGACGGGACCTGGCTGGGAATGGAACTCGGGACCTCAGGCTCAACCAGAGTTCATCCATCCACCACCTGCTGCAAAGTGACTGTCCTCTAAACGCAGGCGTGGGGCAAACTACGACCGCGGGGGCCATATGCGGCCGGTCAAGCTTTAAAATCTGGCCCGTCGAATTTCAAGAAATTCTATCAATAGTCAGTAAGTCATAGAATAGCTGCATTTCATCCATTTCAATGAAGAGCAAAACACTGTGATGCCTTTAAGGACACTGATTTTGTTGGAACTTTGCTCTGGTTCATTTTCCATTATGTTTGCTCCACACCCAATGATTGTTTCCTCCTATGAGGTGGCTCACCAAAACACTCCACCCATCTGCTGCTGCTGCTGCTGCTGCGGCTCCTCTGTCACATTTTACAGCCCATAACGGCCCCATCAGTCAAAAGGTTTGGCCACCGCTGGTCTAGCGCCACCTTGCTATGGCCGCTAAACATCCACAGAATGTGGGAGTCGGAGATGCGAAGCTGCCGAGAGAGAAGCGACCTTCAGCAGTTACATAACAACTGCCGGTCTGAGAGCAGACGCAGCTCGTAACAACAGGCCCTGGAGACGGTCTCCATGGCGACCAAACCATGTGACCCTCCATGGACACGAAGCTGCAGCTCCGACAGGACTGAGCAGCGGAGTGTGTTGGTCCGAGGGGGGGGGGTGCGGTGCCGGGCGGCCTGCCTGGACTCACCTGGAGCTCGGCCACAGTCACTTTGTGGTAGATCTTCTCCTCGTCTCGCCGCTGGTCCTGAGGGACGGTGATGTCAGCCAGCGCCGTCTCAAAGTCCAGGATCTGCTGCATGAGGAGGTGGGAGGAGCTCCGCTCGCCCCCCAGCAACAGGCCCAGCTCCACCATGTAGTCCAGGTAGGCCAGCAAGACCTGGAGGAGAGCAGCGTCCATCACTGACACACACACACACACACACACACACACACACACACACACACACACACACACACACACACACACACACACACACAGCAGAATGCTCACCTTCTCATTGGCTGTCTTGTTGAGGTAATAGTCTCTGGAGGGTAAGAAGAGCCCTGATTGGTCCACCTGTGTAGCGAGACAACAGCTGAACCCCTGAACCAATCAGGCAAGCAGAACCTGACTAGGACACGATTGGTTCCTCATCCAGGGCCTGCAGATCCCAACACCCCCAACCCACCTGGATGACGTTGCTGTTGGAGCTCTTGGGGTCGGCACTAACTCCCACGCTGAAGAAGGGCTGAGCCCGGTACGGACCGGACACCACCTTCAGAACCTCCATGAAGTTCTCCTTCTGCCAGGGCCCCGTCAGGTTCCAGCCCCCGATCTGGTTGACAGCAGCCGAGGACAAAGTCAGCAGTGTGTGTCTGTGTGTGTGTGTGTGTGTGTGTGACTGTGTGTGTACCTTGTTGATGAGTTCGACCAATGGCTGAGCTCCGAGCTCCTCGATCCTCTGGGTGTTGAGGCAGGACAGGTAGTAGGACTGAGTCTTCCTCTCCGCTTCACTGCTGCCGTTGAACGTCCCATTCTCTGCACACACACACACACACACACACACACACACACACACACACACACACACACAAACACACACACACACACACACACACTTTGGTGTCATGTAAAGACGGAACTCACACACTTCCTGCCCATCATGCACTGGGCTCACACACCAGGTGTCATGTGATAATGTCACCATGACAACAGGCTGTATTGCTTGCTGCTCTGTGATTGGTCCAGATGACCAGCCAGAAGGGTGACCTCTGACCTCTGGGCTGAAACGTGTGTTGCTCAAGTTGAATAAAACAGCTGCAACAACCTCTCTCTCTCTCTCTCTCTCTCTCGCTCGCTCGCTCGCTCGCACGCACGCACGCACCCCCCTCACCCAGCAGGTGTTTCAGCAGCGCCTGGTTCTGCTCCCAGATGCTGTTGAAGGTGGACCAGCGCGAGCGTCCGTCCGGCAGCGGGTTCTTCCTCATCCAGCCGCCGCAGGAGAACTGGTAGAAGTCCTGGCAGGGGTCGGCGCCGCGGTCCATCGCCTCCACCATCTGACTGGCCACCGTCACACACGCCTCCGACAGGCACAGGCCACGCCCACTGTCTGCTGCCCAGCCAGCCAGCCAGCCACAGGGGAGGAAAGGGAGGAGGAGGTCAGAGGGCGGCGAGGAGAGGAAGGAAACAAGAGGGAGGGGGCAGGAAGGAGGCGGGGGTGGGGAGGAGTCAGGGGGAGGAGGGGTGAGGAGTCAAGGGAGGAGAAGTGGAGGAGTCAAGGAGGAGGTGGTGGGAGGGGGGAGAAGAGGTGAAGAGGAATGAGGAGGAGTCAGGGGACACAGGGGAGGAGGAGGAAGGAGGGATGTAAGGGCAGGGGGGAGGGGGAGGAGAGGAAGGAGTCAGGGTGGAGGAGGAATCAGATGAAGGGAGGGAGGAGGAAGGAGGAGAGGGGGATGACTCAGGATGGGGGAGGCGGGGTGGGGACGTTGCTGACTGTCTCCTCACCAAACGAGGTCCCCAGGCCCAGGAGCAGCAGGCAGGCCAGGAGCGCCAGGAGAACCACCAGGAGCAGAACCGCCAGCAGAACCTCCAGCTGGGTCCGCCTCCCCAGGAACTGGACCCCACCCTTCCGGAAACCCACCTGTGACACGAGGGCGGAGCCGAGTCAAGACAGGTGTCATCCCCAGGACCCCAGGACCCCAGGACTATGCTATTGACTATGCAACATTTTTGGGTTGCAGTACCACCAGTGGCCACTGCGAGGCGTCGCCATACTACCAGTGTCCAGATTTTACAGATGATCGAAGGTGAGAAGCAGAGAACGTCAAACTAGTCGCGTATTGTTGTCGCTATCGCGCTTGTTGCACAGAACAGCAAAAACTCAATGAGATGTTAACGGTTAGCATGCTAGGTGGCTAACAAGTGTCTCAGGTGACTGACCTCTAGGCTGTCAGGTGACGCAGCAGCTTCTGCCGGAGCCTCGGACACCTCGTCCTCGTCCAGCGTAGCACGTTTGTAGTTGGACATCTGAAAACCATCACAAACATCAACACACAGAACCATGTGACCAGGATCATGTGACCGAGCCCCTCGCCTGGCTCTGCTGCAGGGGGTGGGACCTTCTGTCAGCCGCTCAACCGTTTCCTTCCCTGGCCTCTTCCTCACTGTCACTCAGTGTCTCTCGGCCTACCTCTCTCTCAGTGATGACGCACATCAAGGGGCGAGCGAGGTTACTAGGAGACCAAAGTGCTCTCTCTCTCTCTCTCTGTGTTGGCGGATGCCACTGTGTGTGTGTGTGTGTGTTGATGTTCCACTTTATGTAACAGCAGTGCGTCTGAAACCTGATCAGATTATCAATCAGCCAATAATCAGGTGAGCAGCCCTGTTGCATGCTGGGAGTTTCTTCTCCAGCTGCTCTCCCCCAGCAGGAGGCTCGGAGGAAGCCGAGTGGCCGAGGTGGACCAGCTGAAAGTGGGCATCGGGAGACAGGAAGTCAGTAGGCTGGAGACAGGAAGCAGTAGCCCTGCCCATCACACACACACACACACACACACACACACACACACACACACACACACACACACACACAATGTGGCAGCTCTAGGAGTTTAGTTTACACACAGACAGGAAGTTGTGACGGAGGGGAGGTGGGGGGGAGGGTAAACATCATCTTCATCAGCCCGACTCAGCGGCTAAAGACACCAGCTGTGCTTCCATGACCCCTAGAAGTGCGCAAAACCTAAATATTGTGATAAAAAAACTGGTGATGGAAACTTCTCAAATACGGCTGAAAGGTTTTGACGCTCTCATGAGGGTTTTTTTTCCACACGTATCCATACAGAGGAATATCGCAACTTACGCGTCAGCGGGCCTGACGTACAGGGTCATATGACCAGTTAATTTCAAGTGAAAATGGCGCGTTATGTTTGGACGGACCCCTGCAAATCGCAATTGTACTTTGTTGAAATTTTACAAATATCGCTTTGATTTTGCGAAAAACCGTGATAGAAATGCAGCTACTGAGTCACACCACACACACACACACACACACACACACACACACCTGTAGGAGAGTGTGAAGCTAAGCTAACAAAGCATCAACTTGTTTCTCTTGGTATGAGGAAGTTCTGCTTCGTGGTGAACTTTCCTGTTTGGGGAGTTGATTGTGTGGTTGTAGCCTCGTTGCGCCGCTCAAACTGTCGCAGTCGCTCACAAAGAGGGCCGACCCAACCGCTAAACTGTGACTAAAGATGTTGATTTTGTCTTCATTGATAGATGACTCTTATTTTTTTTTGTTCAGACAAATAAGTTGTGATGTAATTGATGTTAGCTGCTTGACAGTTTGTTGGAACTGTCGAGCTCGGAATATATTTACATCCAGCAAAACAGACTCGCATCACCAACACTCGGCATTAGCTGTTAGCGCGACGCAACAACTCATAGTTACAATCCAATCAGCGAGAGGCCATGGAAAGAGGGCGGGGCATCATGGTCGCTAGCCGCGCCCTGCTAGTTGGCTAGCCAGGCAGGAAGAGCGTTCCGGCACAGGAAGTGGAGCCAGGCAGCCATCTTTGACAGGTGGTCAGGTGTTTTCTGGTAGCCAATAGCAGGCTGTCATACCGCTTCAGTCCAGAGTGGGCGCCAGAATGACCCAGGTCGCTCCTGAAGCGGAATGAAGGGGCACGCAACACAGGAGTCATGTGACTCAACAGGTAGCGTGTTCGTTAAATTCTAAAGATAAAGAAAGAAAACCTACCGGCTCTTCCTCAATCAGGAAATTACGTCATTATATATTAGTCCCTGATCCGAGGTTGATTGATGACAACCCAACAACAACAATCAATGCCCTGTCGATCAGTGACGTCAGCAGTTGGGTGGGTGGCGACGAACGGCCATTGTGGCTATCATCAGCATCAGCCATGTATGTGTGCGTGGGTGCGTGCGTGCGTGTGCATGCGAGTGCGCGCTCTCACGGTGTTCCGGAGGTCCTGCAGCGCTACGCTCATCCTCGGAGCTCCGTCCCCGCGACCACAGCGCGCTACCGCCGGCCGATCCGCCGCTCCATCCTACGGGATCCCCGTCGCCCTCCTATTGTGTGTCCGTGTGTGTGTGTGTGTGTGTGTCGTCCCTCTCCGGCGCGGCAGCTCTCGGTTGCTCCGTCTCCGTCTAACCCCGCCCAACATCCAGCCAGCCAACAAACACACCCGCAGACGCGCAGGGGCTGACGTCATCCACACGGGCGCCTACGTCACCTCCTCGGCTGCCAGGAGAGAACCGGAGCTCCCGTGTGCTGCTGGAGCGGAGCTCCTCCTCTGTGTGGCCCCCTGTACGACAGACCTCCCATGATGCACCGGGGCTCCTCTCCCAAACAAACACGAGCCACAAAAACCTTCATCTTGCCGCACGGAGGTGACATAACCTCGACGCCCCGCCCACTTGGCTACGTCCAGTTGCTCTTTTTTTTTTTTTTTTTTTTTTTGCCATCACATGCAGCATCTTCAGGCTGCGTCCGAAAACCGGTTCTGGTCCCGGTCCCGGTCCTGTTACTGATCTCGGTCCTGGTCCCAGTCCTGGTCCTGATCCAGGTCCATATTCAGCTGTCCGCTCACTTTCTCTCCTGAGACTTTTTTTTTTCTCTATTTCAGCCTCTCTGACTTCCTGTCCGACTTGTTGGTTCACCTTCTGCTGAAGTCGGTCCAACAGCTCCCCCTGCCGTCCACAGCCGCAACACACACTGTGAACTGCAACAACTGGATCGCCATCAAGAATCCAACCGCTGGCTCAGAGCCGATGTTATGACGTCAGACTCTGGAGATAAATAAAAACAAATCTGTAAAAACAACTGAAGTCATTTTCGACCAATCGGAGCACTCTGCTGTTCTCAGCTGGTCTGAGCTCTCACTCTCTCCCTATCTCTCTCACTTTCTCTCTCTCTCTCTCACACTCTTCCTCTCTCTCTCACTCTCTCGCTCTCTCTCTCTCTCACTCTCTCTCTCTCTTTCTCTCACTCTCTCTATCGATCTCTCCCCCTCTCTTTCTCACAACCACACACACGCGTGTACACCCACTCAGCCTCGCATCCCCCAATTCACAGGGCAGCCAATCAGAGGCCAGCATTCTAAACTGCATCAATAAACTGCGTTAATAAACTAAATGAGCTTTAATTACAGCTGAAAGCTCCATTGAAATGTGTGTGTGTGTGTGTGTGTTTGTGTGTGTGTGTGTGTGTGTGCGTGTGTGTGTGTGAAAGAGAGACTGGTTGTTGTAGCTGTTTTATTCAGCCTGAGCAACACACATTTCAGCCCAAGGGTCAGAGGTCAGAGGTCACCCTTCTGGTGGGTCATCTGGACCAATCACAGAGCAGCAAGCAATACAGCCGGTTGTCGTGGAGACGTTATCACATGACACCCCGTGTCTGAGCCCAGTGCATGATGGGTAGGAAGTGTGTGAGTTCCGTCTTTACATGACACAAACACACAACATGACACAAAGACACAACATGACACAAGCACACAACATGACACAAACACACTACATGAAGCCAGAGAAGAAGAGGAAGTGCGATGACATCATTGTCAGCTGACTGATGATTCATCTTCCTCTAAAGACATTTGTCATCTTCATCACCATCCTGGTCTAGACAGGTGAGTGTGTGTGCGAGTGTGTGTGTGTGTGTGTGTCACCGCTCAATTATCATGTCTCATCATGTCCAACAATCAAAAGACTGTTGAATGAAAAGAGAGAGAGAGAGCTGCTATCTGACTGCAGCAGATGTCCCACTCTCTCTGTCTCTCTCTCTTTCACACACACACACACACACACACACACACACACACACACACACACACACACACACACACACACACACACGCACGCACACGCACACAGTTGTGCCATGTGCCGTCCTTGCTTCTTCTTCTGCTAAATGAGACCAGACAAGTTCCTGAGCCTCCACTGCCTGATGACATCACTTCCTGCATGTGAGTCAGTGAACCACGAACTGGGTTCTGTGTCTGGAACCAGTGGATGTAATGGGAACCAGTGGCTGCAGTGGGAACTTGCAGCTGTACTGGGAACCAGTCTCCTCCCGGCTCCGAGCTGCTGGTGCTAATTGAGTGGTTCCGCCCCTCTTGTCCGCCCCTCCGACTTCCTGTGTGACCTCATCATCGTCCTAAGGGAATTTCCTACGGGATTACTGATTTTTTACAGGATTAATAAAGTATTAATCTAATGTGAGATATCTAATCTCATCTAATCATTCTGTCAGTGAGGTCCAGTCACCTGCTGGACCTCAGTTCTCCAGCCGGGGGCACTAGCTGACGGGTCAGGGAACTGGAAAACGGGTCAATGATCCACAACCAGTTGGAAATGTCAAAAAAAAAAAAAAAAAATAGCAACAGGATAATCCAAACAATAGATACTACACACACACACACACACACACCCACACACACACACACACGAACTGAATTTTTTTAGCTGAATGCCACTTTTTGTTTGTTCCGCAGATTTTTGTTTTCATCTTGTGGTGTTTCATCCATGTGTTCTTCCACTTGTAGTTATATTATGCTGGGTGTTTGTTTTGGTATTTCATACTTATTTTGTAGCACTGTGTTGCACGTTGAGTGTCGGAATAATACATATTTAATATCATAAACATTTGTCATTCATTGTAGCACAGAATTTGGTCATGAAATAATATGAGCGGCAAAAAAAAAATCTAAGGAGCCGCTTGGGAGCCAACAAAAGAACCAACTCTTTTTCAGAGAGCTGGTTCTTTTGTTACAGCTCACTAAAAAGAGTCGGAGTTCCCATCATCACCACAGTCTGGTGTTGATTTGATGGAATAAAGTGGCCACAAAAATGTTTTGCTCAGTGTTACTTTTTTGTCTTTTTCTCCCTCAGAACTTCCACCGCCCATCCCCCCTTCAAGCAGCCTCACGCCAGATGTTTGTTTGAAACACATTTTATTCAAACCAGCTGTTAAAAATCATTTCGTGGTTCTGCAGGCTGAACCTGGGCGGAACCTGCAGGTGGACAGTCTCATCGCACAGCTTCTGCAGAGACTCAGCAGGATGTGAAGGTCTTCCAAAAGAAGTTCTTGCAGCCGGCCTTCCTCTCCCGCGGGGCGAGCAGCGGCCCGGCTGCGACGGCTCGTTCCAGGTTGACATGAAGGTCGTTTGCTTCTACGTTCAGGTCGTCCGGTTCTCCCTCCAGCAGAGCCTCGTTCTCCTCCTGCAGGAGGTCCGAGAGCAGCAGCTGTGCCAGGGCGGCCCGGGAGTCGACGTCCTGCAACAAGCAACAGCCGGTGAGAACAGCGTCAGGTGACCGACAGGCAGCGTCTGATTGGCTGCGCTGGGGAGGAGCAGCTTTGAAACCACCAGACATCTTCAACAGGACGTCCAGCGGTTCAACTCCTGCCCCCCCACCACACACACACACACACACTCTGTGCTCCACCTGGTGGTTGTCAGTATGGCCAAATTAACAGGCAGACAACAGCGCCACCTGGTGTCTGTGTTGGAATCTTGACCAACTGTCAAGACCAATTAACCCCGCCCCCCTCGGAAAACCGCAAAGAGTCTCAATTTAAGAGAAACAGTCTGAGAAAACTTTGAAAGTGAACACACACACACACACACACACACACACACACACACACACACACACACCTGCTTGGAACCGAGCGGTGTCCGGTGCAGCAACAGGCGGAGTTTTGGGTCTCTCTGTGCGGCGGAGGAGCAGCTGAAGGAGGCGCTGAGGGAGAGAAGGAGGAGGAGGAGGAGGAGGCGGCACGAGGAAGAGGAGCAGGAGGCGGTGGAGGAGCAGGGGGAGGAGGAGGAGGAGGAGGAGGAAGAGGAGGAGGACATCTTCGCCAAGTCCGACTGTAGCAGCTCTGACTGGAACTCTGTCCGACTGTCGCTCTGATCGACTGACTCGCTGTCTGCGGCTCCGGACCGGTCATGTGACTTTTATAGCTCCGCCCTGACGTCACGATCAGCGCGCGTGAATGATGATGATGGTGTTTGCGGGTTTCTGTGAAATGAGCCGTTCTCTTTGCTTCCTCCGCAGGACGCAGCCAATCATTCACTCCTGCCTTTCGGAATAAACTCCTGGGAGTTTATTTCAACTTTAAACGTCAATGTAAGAGCATCGAAGTTAAAGCTCTTAAAAAACAACAACAACAAACAACAAAAAAACACTGGTCAGGCGTTAAAACGTAATTCGTTCTCATGGGAGTTGAACTATTTCTCCTATGCTGGGTAAAATACAACTTGATGTAATTTTACAGTGAACTCGGCACACACACACACACACACACACACACACACACACACACACACACACACACACACACACTCATTGAATTAAATTCAATTGAAAAATATTTCTGGTGTAAATAACAAAAAAAACAACAATTGATTACCAAACTTTTATTTTGTAGACACTCTTCAACGGCACTGCATCAAAATCGGATGAGTTGTAATATACATATAAACACATTCCACAAAGGAGTGAAACCACTTCCCTGTCATGCAGGAAGGCGGTAACATGAGGTGGATTTACACCTTTAGTTCAAGCATGCCGTCAGAAAACAAGGATGAGTTCTCACGTATCCAGTTAAGTGTGTCTGGGGAGGGGAGGGGCTCTCTCACGATTCTGTCCTCGAGGATGATCTGTTTCCAGTTGTGATCCAGTTGAGATCCTGTTCTGATCCAGTTGTGTTTCAGTGGTGATCAAGTTCTGAACCAGTTCGGATCCAGTCGTGATCCTGTTGTATTCCAGTTCAGATCCAGTACTGATCCAGTTCTCATTCAGTTGTGTTTCCGATGTGATCCAGTTCTTATCCAGTTCTGACCCGGTTCTGATCCAGTCAGCCCACAGTCTCAGCTCACCAGACTCAGTATCCTGGTGTCTTGAGTCCCGTGGGCAAGGTTCCAACTAGCTTTGGTTAGTGTCAGTACAAACTGGAACCAGGCTCACAGGAACACCAGTTGAACATCTGCAGCAGCTGAACGATGACAGAGCTGATGGAAGATGTTTTGTGCGGCTTCAGTTCTGGTTCTGGTTCCAGTTTCTTCCAATTTGACCTCTTTGGAAGGAACCACAGGTGCAGGAACCACAATCTGCCCGGAAACAGGAGCCAAGCGTGAACCCAGAGTTTGTGGTGAAACATCTCAGTGCTAATTGGCTGAAGTGGAGGTTTAATGTTTTCCTCCAAACTCCTGTTGAGGCCATAATGTGTGAGGAAGTTCTGGAACTGGTCCCTGCTGTTTGCAAATCTAATCACAGCTGGTCTGCGCACAAAACTCCCCTCACAGACACTCTCACAATTTCAAATGACACAATAAAACACACACAGAGTGCCATGAAACATGCCGCTCTTCCAGGAACCACCGGTTCTCTGATGCGCCGCAGATCAGGAAGGTCATCAGGCTGCCATGTTGGGTAGTCACCTGATCGTCACCTGATGGTCACCTGATGGTCACCTGACCGGACAAATCAGCCACTGACCCCTAGTGGCCTGTGGCATGAATCTACCCTGTTAGGTCAAGTCCTGCAGGACCAAGAGCTGATCCTGGGACTGAGTCCCGCTGAGGCTACGACCTGTGTGTGTGTGTGTGTGTGTGTGTGTGTATGTGTGTGTGTGTGGAGTGCAATACAATGCAATACAATACAACACGATACATCGTCGTCCGTCGAGGGAAATTCATCAATGCAAAAACACATAAATAGTCGGCAAAAATGTATCATTCCATATTCCATCATGACCCAGGAACTGGTCTCAACCCTGTGTGTGTGTGTGTGTGTGTGTGTGTGTCAAGACTGAGGTGTGTCACTGAGAAGACCACCTGCTGAGACACTAAATGTTGTTTTTCACTGTGGGGTTCATGTGCGTATACAGTGTGTGTGTGTGTGTGTGTGTGTGTGTGTGTGTGTGTGTGTGTGTGTGTGTGTTCATTACTTCTCCTCCATTAATACAAACACGACTCTGAATCCACTCAAAATCATTTACATCACTGCATAATGAGCCAATCAGAGACCTGGAGTTGCTAAGGTCAGTTTTCCTCTTCTTCCCTCCAGTGTTCTTCATCCTTCATCCATCATCATCTTCATCACCATCATCATCATCATCATCATCATCATCACCTCTTTGTTTGTTGAATCCCTGAAAAATCTCCAAGAATCCTGCTGTGCGGACAGCCTGGTGTGTGATGACGTGTTGTTTAGTTGACGATAGTGTGTGTGTGTGTGTGTGTGTGTGTGTGTTTGTGCGTGTGCGTGTGTGCCCGCTGTGACTCTGCTCATTGATTAGTCCGGGCTAACAGACACATTCTCCTCCAGCTGTGCCGTGATTGGTCGGTCTTGAGGACAGTTTATTGGTCGTTACTGACTCAGAGGACGCCGGCTGAGTGGGCCGTCCTTCACGGAGTGGCCCCGCCCTCCCATCCTCTACTCACTGCAATTTGTGTTGCAAGCCCGTGCCGTTGTGTACTTGTAGTTACGTTTTCTCTCTCTCTCTCTCTCTCACACACACACACACACACACACACACACACACACACAGCTTGTTGTGTTGTCACTGCCAAGAGATTCATTTTGTTCACGGCTGTTGTGCGTTCATTAAAACGTGCTGATTGGTTGTTTGAGCGCTAACTTGGCGTCGCCCTTATCGGATCATCTGATCTGAACAGCTGCTGCAGCTGTTTATTAAATTACTGCAAGACTTCGTTTTCTGGTTTTCTCCACAAACTATGAACGATTTTATCAAGTTTGCACCTTAAAAACTTTTAGACACACAAACAACTGAGGTTGGCAGCAGTGGACAGAGCTTCCGCTTACACACACACACACACACACACACAACACACACACACACAATACATCATCACACACCAGGCCGTCAACACAACACACAGCAGGATTCTGGGAGATTTTTCTGGTAATAAACAAACAAAGAGGTGATGATGATGATGATGACGATGATGATGATGATGATGATGATGATGATGATGATGATGATGGATTAAGGATGAACGACATTGGAGGGAAAAAGGAGGAGAGTGACTGGAGCAAATCCAGGTCTCTGATTGGCTCATTATGCAGTGATGTAAATGATTTTGAGTGGATTCAGAGTCACGTTTGTATTAATGGAGAAGTAATGAGCACGTGTACACACACACACACACACACACACACACACACACACACGCATACTGGTGACTTGTAATCCCAATACTACTCCCAGTACTACGACCTCCTCCTGTGTTTCCTGTTTTGGACATTTAGAGGCGGAGCTACAAATTTGATTGACTTCTCTTTAATCACATGAATGAATCAGGCACATGCAGCCAGAGAGCAGCTGATTGGTCGTCAGGTCATCAAGGATTGGTTCGGGTGGTGCGGTGATGTCACAGCTGCAGGAGGGAGGAGAAGGTGCTGAGTGGGCGGGGATTTTAGCAGGGGCGGGGCTAGAGAGGGGGGTGGGTACCTGGGCGGAGCTCTAACAGGAAGTGTAGCCCTTCCAGTAGAAGTTCTTGCAGCCAGCTTTGCGTTCGCGGGGCGGGCTGTTGTTGGGGGCGTCGACCGAGCGCTCCAGGTTGACCCTTGACCCCGCGGGGATGACCTCTGACCCCCGCTGGGCGCCGGCCTCCGACATCTGAGCCAGCAGGTTCTCTACAGAACGTTTGGTCCAGTCCTGCAGGGGGTTTGGAAGAGCTGAGTCACATGACCGGTGGAGAGACCCTGAGCTGGGTCAGTATTTAGTTGCTGACAGCCAATCAGGAGTCAGTGGGAGGAGCAACAGGATTCAGAGTTTCCTCTCACACAACCATTAGAAAGATGAAATGAATAAAAAGTCACCAAGCAAAACACACCAGCAGACGTCACAATGAAAAGGCCGCTGTCGCTGATTGGCTGAGAGCTTTGAAACCCAACTGTTGATCTCCAGCGCTGTGATTGGCTGCTGGACTCTCACCTCAGACAGGAGTCCTGCACTGCGAGCTTGTTGAAGCAGCCGGTGCTGCTGCAGCTCCAGTTCCATCTGCAGGTCCTGGTCCTGGTCCAGGTCTAGGCTCTTGTCCAGGTTGGGGTTCTGGTCTCTGCCCAGTTGGGAGGAAACGGCTGGGCTGCACAGGACCGACGCTATCAGGGCCAAGATGACGGGACAACGGACACACTGCATACCTGCAAAGCACCAGAGAATCAGAAAAAGAAGAGAGTTTGCAGCTGCAAGAAGAAGAAGAAGAAGAAGAAGAAGAAGAAGAAGAAGAAAAGAAGAAGAAGCGGTGGCGGCGGCGCCTACTGTCTGCTAGTCTGGGATCTGCTACTGGTCCGGGATCTGCTGCTGGTCCTGGTCCAGGTTTAGCTGCTTTCTGGTCCCGGACTGGCTGCTGCTCTTTTGAAGGCTGAAGCTCCGCCTCCTGCCAGTCACATGTTTGATTGGCAGCTGCTGACGAGTGTGACGGGGGCTCATTAGTCCTTATTGACTTTATGTGTGTGAGAACAATAAAACAATAAAACTATTAGCAGCGGCAGCCGGCTGCGCTCGGCGACGTCAAACACAACGGCAGAATGTCCGGCTGGAGACGGAGGAAGTAACGAAGCGTCGAGGAGATTAGCGCTGTCATTAGCGCTGCCTGCTAACTCATTAGGCAGAGAGGCAGCTGCCCACTCAGAGCAAACAGAACAGCAAGAGTCGGAAAAACACTCCATCAGCCTCCTGCCGGGAGACGGCGGTGGCCGTGACATCACCAGGGGAGGCCGGCGACGGCCCAACGATCGGGCTGGAGCAGTTTGATCCAGGAACCAGCAGTTTAACCAGTCAGAACCAGCTGGTACCAGCCAGTACTGCGGCAACTGTGTTGGCATTGCGTCACCATCATCCTCTTCATAATCACCTTTATCATCACCATCATCATCACCATCATCACCACCATCATCATCATTACCACACTTCAGATGCTGAGGGTAACAATCAATTCATCCATCCATCTATCTATCCCTCTATCCATCTATCCATCCATCTATCTGTCATCACCCTACTTCCTGGTCAGTGTGGAAGTGTGAAGATGACAGGAGAACTCAGAGTGTGACGGAGTTTCCTGATCTGTCTGCCGTCCAATCAGACGAAGGTGTTCTAAAACTCTGATTCAATCAGATTGTGAACTGTGAACACACAGCACTGCCGATGGGAAGCCACTCAGCTCCTCTGCAGTTCTTCTGAACAAAAGTCAGACAAGGAGACAGGAAGTAACTTCTGACACGTTTTATTGGATTCTGCAGCAAACATTGATAAAAATATGAAACAATATGTGAGCGACAACCACAGTTATGGTTACCAACAGTATGTACAGTACAAGTGACACCACTACCCATAATGCACCACGGGTAGAATCATCAAATCGGGCCGTGTGATCGTCTGTCGTCACACAGAAGTTCATCCAGCAAGTCGGCGCCTGATTGGCCGTCTAAGTCAAGGCCACCCTGGGCTTCCAACTAGGCGGGGCCACGCAGGAGGCTTTGAGCCAATAGGATTCAGGTTACTGCTCAACTGGTTTCTGCACAACTCAACTAAATTACGCAAAATATACAAAACAAACAGCTCACTGCAACTCATCTTGTTTTGGTTATTATCAGCTCTGATGGTTTTAGCTGGATGTTTACCGACGTTAGCCAGAGGATTAAAACAGCTAGCTGGCTAGTGGCGGCACCATTAGCGCCACAACCGGCTGAGACCCGCCAACCAAGCAGATCCCGGCGTTGCCACCATCGTCTGGAGCTCGATGAAACAAAGACAGTTGAACGGGAAAGATTCCTGGAAGAGATACATTGCGGAAGGGTCTATTGCAGAGCCCCGCCCACACCGGGGGGTCGAGCAGCAGCTACAGCTGCTTCATGCAGACTCGACAGCGGCTGATCAGACTTCCTGGAAACTCCTGGGTGTCGGTGCGAGGTCGCGGTTTGCTGTGGGCGAGAGACATTCACGCACATGGCGTCAGAGGAGAGAGACAGAGAGACAGAGACCGGTTTCGAGACCACTTTTAAGGGTCTCGAAGGCATTTTTACTGGGTCTTGTCTCAGTCTCGGACTGGGCCGACATGGGATTTTTTATTCAAGACTGGTCAAGACTCAGCCAAAGAAAACGATTAAAAGATGTCTTTTAACCCAGCAGACACAGGGAGAACCCGGAGAGAACCCAGCAGACACAGGGAGAACCTGCAAACTCCACACACAAAGGTCCCAGGCCCGGAATCCAACCCACGACCTCCTTGCTGTGGGGCAGCAGCGCTAACCACCGCACCGCCATCCTTATTAAGGACCCACCTGAACATGTGGGCGGGGTCGAGCGCAGCCAGCCAGTAGCTGTAGGAGTCGGTGTAGTAGTTGCAGGTTCCTCTGCCGTGGCACTCAATGAAGGGAATCTTCCGGAAGTTCTCCAGGCAGGAACCAGGAGAGGCCAGCGGCTGGCCCGAGCCCTCCGCCCCGACCCCCGTCTCCTGCGGACACAGGTCAAGGTTCACCGGACTCGCCGGGATGGCCCACTTCCGCGCCTGTCGGACGGCTTTCCACTCACCATGACGAAGGAGTACCCCAGCCAGAGGGGGCGCCACCCGGCGGGGCAGTCGGGCACCCGGCTGGTCTGACTGTGCAGGGCCACAACATTGGCTTGGGCCTCGCACACCGAGCACCTGCACCAGGAGGGACTCGGGTCACTGGCACACCACAACGGCTCTATGTGTGTGTGTGTGTGAGAGAGAGAGCGCCCCCTACCTGCTGATGTAACTTTTGAGAGTGGCCCCAGAGATGAGCGGCATGTTGCTGGGCAGCAGCTGGTCGGTGGACAGCCAATAGGAGTAGTCATTCCGTGAGGCGTAGCGACAGGTGCTGTCGGTGCTACAGAAGAGGAAGGGCATGGTGGTAAAACGAGGTAGACAGCTTCCTGACGTTCCTGCAGAGAGAGAGAGACAGAGAGACAGAGAAAAAGAGAGAGAGAGAGAGATGCTTCAGGAGGCACTTTTATTTTGAAAGTCAGATCAAGGTCTTTCCTGTTTGCTCTTAGCCATGATTAGCCAGCAGTATGCAATTCTGGGTTCAGGGTTGGGGTCAGTCAGCGGTAGGCAGGTCTTGGGTCAGGGTCAGGTCCTGACTTTTGGGGCAGGATCAGGGTCAGATTAGTCAGCGGTACCCTGGTCTGGGGTCAGAGTGAGGTCCTCGGTCAGGTGCTGGGTCAAGGTCAAGGCCAGGGTCAGTGTTCAGCAGTCAGCAGTACCCAGGTCCTGGCCGTGAGCTCGGTTGTTCCCGTTGATGAAGAGCAGAGAGTATCCGCTGTAGACCAGACTGGATCCTGCAGGGCATTCTGGGACTTGGAGTTCCTGGCTGTGTCTAGTGAACAGGAACCCGTCGCTCTCCGGCAGTTCGCCATGGGATCCCCGTCCACCTGGAGCTCCTCCAGCCCCGGAAGCACCTCGTGGACCTGCTGGGCCTGATCACAGTGGATAAATGATTGATTGTTGCAGGGTCTTTGGTGAGTCTGGCGCCCTCTGCTGGCTGCTCTCAGGCTGACAGTCGATCAGTTTTCTGACCTTTAGGTCCTTGAGGTCCTGGATCTCCCTGATCCCCTTTCCGTCCTGGTTGACCACAAGTTCCTCGTCTTCCTGCTCCGCCCTCTCTGCCATTCACACCTGCAGTTGCAGAACCAAAACCAGAACCCAGGTCACCCAGTGTCCACACCACACCAATAAGACTTCAAATGGAACCATGGACTCACCTGGACCCCCGGCTCCGCCAACAGCCCCCGGTGGTCCCTGCTCTCCAGGGGGTCCTGGTCTTCCCGTGGGACCTCTGTCACCAGGCACCAGCTGTATTTCCCTGGTTACGTCCTCCCCTCTCTGGCCTGCAGGGGGCATCATTAGGGTCAGTTCTTGTTACAGAAGTACTGGTCTTCACAGTGTGAAGTGGTGGTACCTCTCCTCCCAGGGGGTCCCAGAGGTCCTTGGGGTCCTTGATTACCCAGCAGTCCCTGCTCTCCGCTCAAACCTGAGACACACACGGGAATTTTAGAGTCCAATCACAGCTCAGACACGGTGTCCACAAAAAGGAAGTGAAGCAGGTAAAGATGCTGCTGATGGATTTACCAACAGGTCCAGTGACTCCCAGAGCTCCCATCGTGCCTTTCTGTCCAGGTGGCCCTACTGCACCCTCTGCACCCTGTGGGCAGCATCGACAATGTGTGGGTCTGTGGGTCTTGTTTTAGATGAGTGCACTTGCTGTCAGAGGGTCAGCTTCTTCTGTTAGCTTAGCACCTTCTATTATCTTAGCATTAACACTAAGGGTAAGCTAGCAGCTATGCTAATGTGCTGTGTGTGTTTGTGTGTGTGTGTGTGTGTGTGTCACAGACGAACTGACCGTTAAGCCTGGAAGACCAGGGTCTCCCTGGCAACCAGGCGGTCCTGCCCCACCTGTTGCCCCTTGGTTCCCTTTGTCTCCTTTGAAACCTTGACCTGGAGGACCGGGGGGGCCCAGGATGCCAGCCGGACCTGAAGACCAAGACACACATCAAAGACTATGTGTGTGTGTGTGTGTGTGTGTGCGCGCCTGGCAATCATGGTCACGAGTCTCCGAACAGGAGGAGGAGAAGCTGAGGATTATGGGATGGGTAGTTCTGCCTCTCGGTGCTTCTCCCACCACCTGCTAGAGGTTCTCGTCACCTCTGGGTCCTTGTTCGCCCTCAACTCCACGTTCTCCTTTGAGTCCCTGGCTGCAGACACCCTCGGTTCCTGGGAGACCAGGAAGTCCAGGTGGGCCAGGAGGACCACGACTTCCTGCTGCCCCAGTAAGACCAGAAGGACCTGGAAGACCACAGGGACCAGTAGGACCTTTTTCCCCAGCGCAGCCTGAGAAGGCAAACAGAGGTGCACAGTTACGTTAAGTGTGGATGAGTGGTTCTGGTTCTGGTTCTGGTGGGGACACACAGCACCACCACTGCCTTCAGAACTCACCAGGTGAACCCTTCTTGCCCTCAGAGCCCTGAGGTCCTATTCCAGGAGCTGCCAGCAGAGAAGACAGTGATGAGAAGAGGGTGAAGTAGCTGCAGGGAGGACTTTTCATTCATCAGGCCTCCTACCTCCCATGGCTCCTTTCTCTCCAGGAGGCCCAGGGATCCCGTCCTGGCCCTGGTTGCCTCTCATACCAGCTGGACCAGGATCTCCAGGAGCCCCTTTGTTACCTAAACATGATGGTCCATTTTCAACAGAATAAGCTCTAATGAGAACAATTCACAGAGAACAAGTGCAGATTCATGCTTAAAGACAAAATGCTACCCCCTGATGGCCGAACTGGAGAGTAGCAACTACTACAACCGTTACAGGCCTTGTAGTCAGCTGGTGGCTAGCTTTCCTGCTATGCTTTCCTGCACTGCTTCCTGCGTACCTGTGAGACCAGCAGGTCCTTGGGGTCCAGTTTCACCTGCAGGACCATCGGAACCCTTCTCACCAGGAAATCCAGGTGGACCTGCAGGCCACAGACTGACATGAGTTTCTCTTTGGCGATTGTCAAATCTTCATCTCCAGATGTTCAGCAACAACTTGGTTAAACTCTTCATTTTGTACAAGCCAAACCTCTGCATCCCGGAGAACCAGAGTGTCCTTTGGGACCATAAAGGCCTCTGCCTCCTGGGGGACCCGACTCCCCAAACTCTCCTGCTGTCCCCTTTGTACCTGGAAATCCAGGAAGTCCTGGATTCCCCTATGAAGAGCCCAGAAAGACAATACGCCTCATTTTCAATTGTTTCTAGTGACTCATTAAACTCTGAAATATAATGAAAACACCAATTAGGAAAAACACTTTGTGGAGACTAGGGTCAGAGGTCATGACTTTGACAGTGAGAAGAAAATGTGCCTTATTTCATACAGGTCATCTCATAATATGGCCACTGAATGAGGAAGAATTTCTGCTCACTACTTTAGTGACTGACTGATCACCTTTTCTCCTAGAGCTCCTTTGGGTCCTGGTCCAGGTGGACTAGGTTGGCCTTTCTGACCTTTGGGTCCTATCGATCCTGGCTTCCCATCTGGTCCTCGTTCTCCAGAAGGTCCGACTGAGCCTTTCTCCCCTGGACCACCTGCAAGCAAAGTCCAATGAGGACAAGGCGAAACGCTTCTGAGGTCCAAGCCGAGGGCCAGACCAAGGTCCAGATCGAGGTCCAAGCCGAGGGCCAGACTAAGGTCCAGATTGAGGTCCAGGCTAAGGTGCAGACCAAGTTCTGTCAGCTGCTTGGCTTCACTTTTTCCCCCGCTGAACACCTCAGTTGTCTATTGTTGGCTGCACTCATTTCTAACTTAAGACTTAAGTGAAATGAAGCGAAAGTAATAGTGAGCACAGAACAAGTGCAACGCTGGTAACTTGAATAAATAACAAATAGAGACAATTTCCAATATGTTCAGGTGTAACTGTATTCATACGTTTACAACCCTGAACTGGAACCAACTGGAATGCTGGCGTGGTCCTGGGAGGAATCAGGTCTGACAGTGCTGATCAAGCAAATGGCCTGAAATCAAGTGTTGTGTTGTTGAGGGAACGGTGTAGGGTTTGGAGTGAGTCCCCGTCCCTCGAGGTGAGTTACCAGGCTGTCCCAGGGCTCCAGAGAGTCCAATCAGGCCGCAGGAACCCACAACACCTTTCTCTCCATCTGAGCCTGGGTCTCCCACCAGTCCTGGAACAACATTATGATGTGAAGTTGCAGGCATGCAGCTTGTATTTGATGCGTTAATGAGGCGTCACACCGGCCCCTCCTACTGTTGGTAGTAGAATCTTTACATGCGGAAATGACACACGTGTACTTGTGTGTTGTACTTGTGTGTTCTGCGTCTGCTCACCTGGCTGCCCAGTGCTTCCAGGTGTGCCGGTGCCGCCGCTGGGGCCCTGAGGGCCTGCAGGACCTCGGTCGCCTCCCAAGCCAGTGAGGCCCTCCACCCCTGATGACCAGAAGAAACGAGTCAGTTTGGCCTGGTGAAGCTGCGGGAGGAATCTGACTGACAGGAGATTAGGGGATGAGGAGAATACTAGCTGGGTAAAGGTCATGTGGCCTGGGTTAAGGATTAGAAGGTTCGGTCAAGGAAGTTGTTACTGCGTCAACACCAAAGATCTGTCAGGTTGGACTGAGATGTGAACCAGGATTAAAACTAATCATCTGATGGAGGCTTGTTGAACCACACGATCAGTCACAGAGATTGTGGGTTCTGTTCCCAGCCGGTGCATTTCTGACTGCGCTCCTTGTGTGGGCGTGGCCTCTGTCACACTCTGGCCCTGCCCACAGTCTACAGACATGCTGTCTGTTGTCCAGGTGAAGCCCCGCCTTCATCCTAACACACCTAATATACCCTCCACCCACCACCACCTTCAGTGGAGGCTGGATGGATGGATGATCAGTCTGGTGCTGCTCGCTGGGGATGTGTGATATAGAATTGGCCCCAGGGGTCAGTGTTATTTTTTCCCCAGCAGTAAGACGTACCAGGTTTTCCAGGGTCTCCAACATCCCCAAACACATCCACAGGTGTCTCAATTCCTTTCAAACCACTTTTTCCGGTGTCACCCTGAGGCCCCTGGAACCCCTGGGGGCCCCTGAGCCCAGGGACGCCCATCTCGCCTGGAGAAATGACAGAAAGAGCAGAATCACATAGCAAAGGTTTAGCTGAACAACCTGCTGACTGCTGGGCTGGCTGAATGACAGGATGGACCGAACCATGAAAATGATGCAATAAAATCAAAGCCACAACAAATACAACATGACATGACAACAGTAGAAAGAACATCAGCCAGTTTCTCTTCCCCCTCATACGCTCATCAATAATCATCAGTTCAATAATAATATCTACTTTACTAATCCATGTTAAAACCTTTAGGCCCAGGTTGTCCGATCTCGCCTGGTTTCCCATCATCCCCTGGTCTCCCAGGGGCCCCTGGAGGACCCTGATCTCCTTTGAGGCCTGAAAGAGAATGGCAGGCATGAACAGCAAAGATCTAGGAAGCAAACTTCTGGATCCAGCTCATCCCTACCTGGGCTCCCTGGTTCCCCGATGGTGCCTCCCACACCCTTCGGTCCAATTACTCCTATTGGTCCTTGAGTGCCATCAAACCCTGGAGCTCCATATGGTCCCTGACTTCCTGGGGATCCCACCCCCAGTAGCCCAGGGTCACCCTGCACACCCTTCAGGCCACGGGTCCCTGTTGGTGGACATATTGTAAGGCTGAAGGACGTCCAAGAGTTTGGACAGAGATGACAGTAGGTGAAGGTTTTACCTGTGAATCCAACAACACCCAATGGTCCCTGCTGTCCTCTGGATCCAGGGAGTCCAGGTAAGCAGGGGCCAACAAAGCCAACAGGACCGGGTAGACCAGCTAGACCATGGTGACCTGAGAACATTTAGTTCACTTTTACTGCTTGGTCCGGACCCAGTGACACAGGGGCCTGCTGGGGCGTCAATCTGTTCCTCAGGTTCTTCTACATGATCTTCAGGTGGCCAGACAACCACAGCCACAGTCTACACAGGGTTCTGTTTGACACCTAGAGACTAACCACAGTCCTGACTTTAACTGCCTACTTTTCATTTGTTGACTAGGACTCTCTTCACAAATGGTTATAGTTCTGAGCAGACATCAGCTTTTGATTTTTATGGACTGTGACACAAAATATAAATACTGTACCTGGGATAAGACAAATTGCGATTATAAATCAATCAAAGCAGAAGTCATATTTAAATAACTACAAGGGGGAAAGCGTGAGGGGTGCAAAGGTGAGTCAGAAAGTGTTTCACTGCAAATTCAACTCAACCAAGGTACGAGGACTCTTAAGTATTTTAGAATGATCTACCTTTTAGGCCTAGGGGTCCACCTTGTCCTGGAGAGCCGGGAGCTCCAGCAGATCCCGGGGGTCCTGGTTCGCCTGGAGGTCCTACAGATCCATCCTCTCCCTGGGGACCAGAATGGCCCTGTTGCCCCGGGAAACCAATGCCTTTGTCCCCCTGTGGACACAGGTCAGCACAGCCAATAGAACACCTGTGTCTGATTCATTGCTTCTCATAATTATTGGTAATTTGCTCTATTTTTTGAGACAGTTCCAGGGACATCTACCGAGTTTTGTGCTGTGTTGTGCTGTGCACCACAACAAAATGCTCCCTACTTTGTCTATCAACAAATTCCTGTTTATGAGGTTATTACCCTCAGGCCTGGCATCCCTGGAGGACCTGAAGGCCCTGCCCGTCCTTTAAGACCATTACTTGGTAAACCTGGAGCTCCTGGAATACCTTTAGGCCCTGAACACAACAAGAATAAGATGTTTATTAAGTCTACAGAGCAAAAACAACTCTTCCCTGCAACTCTAACCTTTGAAACCTGGGAACCCTGGAGGGCCCTGAAGTGAAAATCCTTTGTCTCCTTTTACTCCCTTCGGTCCAACAGTTCCTGGATCCCCAGGAGGTCCAGTCCTGCCTGAGACCAGCAGAGAGAACACAGTTCATGCTTTGTAGCATAATCAAACTAAACACTGAGCCAAACTGGGTACTACACTTTACTGGGAGCCACACAGACAACCCATCTCACCTTCAGGTCCTGGGTTTCCAGATAAACCTTTTTCTCCTTTCTGTCCCGGGTCTCCTGGAGAGACATTGACCTCACCTGGAGAACCCTTTTCTCCTAAATGATTGAACAGAGCAAAATGTGAAGTTCACTGAGCTTGCCCCACCCTCATCCTACTGCTTCACTGATCACTACAAATCGCAAAATGAAGCACAAAAAACAACAAAATCTAACCAAATTTTGAAATAATAAAAACAAACGTGAAATCAGGTTCTCATTCTGATGTTTCCACCTGGTTTTCCAGGATCTCCTCGCTGTCCAATGACTCCCATGCTGCCTTTCAGGCCTGGAGATCCTAGAGGTCCAATTCCAGGAGGTCCTGGAGGTCCCATCTGACCTATAAGCCCTCTGGAACCAGTCTTCCCATAGGGGCCTTGGTCTCCTTTCAGTCCCAGAGGCCCCTGAAGGAACACAAACCATGAGAGGATTCCATCCGGTGTTCTTGTCTCCATTTGAGATGAAACTCCGTCAGAAAGTTCAGTAGTACATTGTGTTTGGAGTGATATTCTGAACATTCATAGATATTTGCACAACTCACTTGGGATCCTTTTGGTCCTCGAAAACCCTTCGGTCCCTGAAGCCCTTCCTGTCCATCTTTCCCTTCCAAACCTGGAGGTCCCACTGACCCCCTGACTCCATCTTCACCTTTCTGCCCAACTCTCTGCATGACCCCAGGGTCACCAACCAATCCTGGGGGGCCAATTGGCCCAGGGATACCAAAGAGTCCCTGAGAAAGATAGGGGGCATCAGAGGAGTTTTGGCCCCCAAAAGAGGGCCATCAGAGCACGACCATCAAAGCTCACCTTTGCACCAGGTAGTCCTTGAATACCTTGGACCCCTTTGGAACCTTTTGGTCCTAGCAAACCAAGAGGGCCTGAAAAGCAAGACACATATCCAAACTTGGTCTTGATATCTTTGTCTCGTCTTCAAAAAGATGTTAAACTCTGCTTTAACTTGTTTTTCTCTCTATTTTGTGTCCTTACCGATCAGACCCTCCTCACCAGGCTCTCCAGGTTTACCTGCAGGTCCAGGAGGGCCGAAGATAATTTTACAGGTGGTGCAAACGTCTCCCTTCAAACCTGTCGACCAATAACCACTGGATTTGCATTTGGTTTCAATAGAGGTCATGTTGTCAATTTAAGTCATGTTAAGGGAGACGGTATCTTGGCCTTTCTCTCACCCACCCTTCCCTCCATCCTCCCCCTTGGCTCCAGGAAGTCCCATCAGGCCTTGAAGACCTTTCCGTCCTGGGGGACCAACTGCTCCCTGCCTGAAATCTGTAACACACAATCATGCTTAATGTTAGCTTAGCATTTCAAGACAAGAAAACAATTTTTTTCTCAGATGAGTAAATAAGGACAGATGGTTATGACTACTTATTGTGATTGTTATGGTTGTGATTTTTGGCCTGTGCTCATAATTTTATTCAGAGCTTCATCTGAGGTGTTCAGCTCAGCTACAAATGTGGATTTCTTTTTTTTTTTAGCGCTAGTTGGTGACACTCTTGACTAAGAGACACACACTCCACCTGGAATTCCTGGTTCTCCTGGTTCTCCTACAGCTCCACGACCTCCAGGAGCTCCAGTCCGTCCTGGTGGACCAATGACAATGGGGGCTGGCTCGCCTAGTTCTCCTTTGGATCCAGTAGATCCAGGTGGCCCAGGGTGACCCGGAGGACCAGGGAGAGCCACACCTAGATGGGGCAAAGAGGTTTTTTTTTTTTTTTTTTTTTTTAGAAAAACCCAACATGTGTGAATATTCTCAGTCATCCAGGTCATCTTAAAGTAGAAGGGTTTAGTCACAACTGGACTTGTTCTTGTAATCTTGTAGACGTTTTGCCTCTCATCCGAAAGCCTTCTTCTGTTCAGAAGTTCTGAGTTGAAAGGCTTCTTCAGTTCAGAACTGAAGGATGAGAGTCGAAACGTCTTCAAGATCGCAAGAACAAGTCCTGTTGCCCCTACTCCCTAATCCCTTATACTTTTAGATAAACCCAAATTTAATACTGTATCCTCGAACTTCAATCAATCAATCAATCAATCAATCGACTTTTATTTGTACAACACTAAATAACAACCAAAGACGTCTCAAAGCATTTTGTATAATCAGAAGAAAACCAACTGAGCCAGAGCAAGCAGAATGATTGACCATGTTTGCTGGTGTAGCACTAGCCTGGCGCTAGCACTCGCCTGGCGCTAGCACTAACCTGGGTTCCCCTGGAGATATTTCAGCTGTGAACAGGCTGAAGTTCTGCTGAAAAGTCTGTTTTTTTCCTTGTTTGTTTGAGTTTACAATGGTTGTATTTTCTACTCCCAGTTTTCCACATGGCTTTGTGAAAAAATACACGGCTGTTCTGTTTTTCACACTCAACACTTGGAAACCGCTTCAATGGAAGCAGACAGAACTGTTCAAGCACTGATTGGAAAACGTCATAATAAAAAATGTGCTGTATTTTACTGTGAAATGTTAACATTTAGATTTGGCCTGTTCCACCAGTCAGCAGGGGTTAGATTTGAACAGTGACAGAATCAGAGAATTTCTTTTGTTTTAGGTCTGATGGGTGTGAAATGAGTCTTTGTGGAAGAAGTGGCAGAGCCAGAACTTGTACCTGGTTCCCCCTGCAGGCCTGGAAAACCAATGAGACCTAAAAAGGAAGCAGAGAAGCAGGAGATCAACCATCAATAGAGCCTCAATAACGCTTGATTAGCAAGTAAAACCCAATTTAAAAAAATCAAGTGGGAAATTATAACAAATAAGCCAATCATCCTGGGTTCGCTCCACCTTTATTTCGAAAATACTTTTAACTAATTCCTGCTGAGGTTTTTAGTCTGGTGACAACTGGTCGTTGAACCAAGACATCAAGACCAAAGAATGGAGAATCTTTGAAGCGACACCTTGTTCTCCAGGGAGTCCCGGAGGTCCAGGGGGTCCTGTCACTCCAGGCTGGCCCTTTAGAAAAATGTGGACCCAGAATGTCTAAAAAAAAAAAAAGATTAATGAATCAAAGATCAGAGTTCAGATCCTGACCAGCAGCCAACCAGCTGGAACTGGTTCCGTCTCTGCTGAACTGGTTCACTTTAACGTGAGGACGAAACACCTGCTGAACGATGGAGAGCACTGAGGCTTGCTGACAGGACAGCAGACTGGGGTGACACTAACTATCAACTCCATATTAAGTTTTTAAACTACAGCAAACTACTAGGAAGTGGAACTGTCCAACTAAATGGAACCTACAAACTTTGAGTTTCTCTGAGTCTCCTGCCTGAAACTCTGTCGCCGCGAGGTCTGGAGCAGGAAGTACTCTGCTGAGTGCTAAGCGTCAAACCCTTCTGGAATAAAACTAAAGCTGGTTTGTTTTTTTGTTTGTTTCTCTAAATAATTATACTGAGATCAGGGCCCCGGGTTATGACCAACCTCTGGGTTTGATAACCCTCCTTGGTGAAACCCTAGTGTTTCATCGTCAACCAAATGTATTTGTTCATTCGTTTGTTACTGCAATTTGAAAAGGTGTATTTAGTGGATAATTGTTTTGCGATTAAATCAGTCTCATCTTCAAAATGCTCCCTGTGAGATGACAGCGCTAAGCTAACCGCCGCACCACTATATTGTCCTCTTATATCGCATCATCAATTATGTTTATGCACTTGAAACAAACTCTATGGACTTGTTCTTTCTCACACTCACCTCTCCTGGGAGTCCCGGAAAGCCGCGATCACCCTTCTCTCCCTGCAACACAGCCTCCATCAGCACCGCGAAGCTGCTAGCATTTTGCTACCATCGTTGCTGGCCCCGCCCACAAACTGCTGCCGAACTCACCTGAGCTCCTTCGATGCCCGGAGGGCCCAGGAAACCTCGATCACCCGACTCCCCCTGCACGCATACAGGGTCGATGCCCCATTACTATTATCTCATTGCAACTTTCACACAGTGTTAGCACTGTGTTAGCTTAGCATGCTACCTGGGCTCCTCGCTCCCCGGGGACGCCGTCCTTCCCAGGTTTACCCTGAAACCACAGGAACACAGCAGGTTCACAGCCGTCTCACCTCCTTCACAGGCAGTCTGAGGTGTGAGACAGGTCTTACCAGTGGGCCGGGGTCTCCACGTTCACCCGCCTCCCCCTTCACGCCGGGGCGACCTTCATCACCCTGCACAGGAACCCGGACCACCATCACACTCAGCCAATAGGAGGAGATTTGGGTTTGGACAGGAGAAGATATAACTTACAGGAAATCCACGGCATCCTTTGTCTCCAGCGACGCCTGGTTCCCCCTGAAGACAGAGAGAGACACATCATGAGGAGGAAGAGCAGACAGACAGACAGAGAGGCGGCAGGCAGACAGATTGGAAGACAGACAGGCAGGCAGGCAGACCTTTAACTCTTTGGGCCCCTCAGCGTAAAGTTTGATTCCTTTCTGTCCAGGAACTCCTGGTGGACCTCGATCACCCTGGGAATGATGAAGATGTAGAAGATGAGGATGATGATGGTGGTGGTAATGATGGTGACAGTGGTGATGGTGATGATGATGATGATGAAAGATGGAATATGAGTTTATTTGCTTTTCATTTGGACCACTGACCTTTTGTCCTGGAGCTCCTGGAGTCACTGGACTGAGACCCTCCTGACCCTGAAACCAGAGTAACATGAAGACAGATTGATGTCAAATGACTCCACCTACCACCTGACCAGCTTACCCACCTTCTCTCCCGACATCCCTGGCAGACCTGGACCCCCCTGCAGGCGAAACAAACCCTTCTTCAGCAAGTCAACTCAGCAGTGTGAACACAGTTGGACACTTGATAGTCAAGACACATACTGGACGTCCAGAAGGTCCCGGTGGTCCCAGGAGTCCTGGCTCACCCTGCTCCCCAACTGGTCCCTGCAAACCACCAATCAGAGTTCAGCCTCTGGTAGTCAATCAGAGGGGGAGAGATTCAACACCTTGATGCACTTCCTGGATTTTGATTGGCTGTGGGAGACCATGTCCCTCTCCAAAGGTTAAGAAGGTTTGCAGCAGAACCCTGCAGTGCTTCCTTAGAACAAGATCCACCTCAGGTCCGAGGCCCTGCCCACTAGAATGTGGAGGTGGTCTGTGCCTAATTCTGGATTAACTCTGTGTCAGTTGCATGTGTGAACCCAACAAGTTAGAAACTGCAACCCAGTCACTGGAGTGTTGTGGGTCAAACATCAAAGCCATTCCAAGGCAGAGATTTCTTCTGTTGTGATCATGTGACCTGTTTTCCATCCAGTCCTCGTGGTCCTGGAGCTCCTGGCAGAGCCTTGGTGGTGGGAAAGACCAGCGTGTCCCCCTGAAATCAGAGACACAGACTGAAAACCAGCAACCCACAGAACAAGGCTGGAGTCTAAATCTAGTCTAGACTCTGGATGTAGGCAGGGGCAAACTATGGCCTGGGGGCCGTATGCGGCCATTTAAGCTTTTTAATCCGGGCCGCCAAACTTGAGGAAATGATATTAAGTCAGTAAGTCATAAAATAGCTGAATTTCATCAATTTTTTCAGTGTTTTAAAAGTCGAGTCATTGCAATAAAAAGTTTAATACTGTGGGGCTTCAAAGACACTGATTTTATTCCAACTTTGCTTTGGTTTATTGTTTTTCTACGTATCGCCCATACATATTTACAGGCCTGTCTGTCAAATCTTACTACCTATTGTGGCCCCCACCAGTCAAAAAGTTTGCCAACCGCTGGTCTACAATCTAGACTGAACTCAAGACTCCAGACTGGAACAATCTCCCAACCAATCAGGAACTTTGCTGAGACTTCAACATTTTTCCCATTGAGTCAGAAAATGTATTCTGAGGTGTTTCACTCATCTGAAGGTGAAATGAGATTCATGGAATCATGAAACATTTGGATACCTGTATGTTCTCATTTCTTCTGTTTTCTACCTGAGTGTGGGTGATGTGTGTGTATTGGAGAGTGTTTAGGGAAGAGACCTGCTGGGGAGGACAGAGGTCAGGGGTCAGGGGTCAGGGTTAGTTAGAGGGCAAGACTGGACGTTAGCAGCTCACAGGTCTTTACTGGGGCACTTTGGTCTGACAGCAATGTGTAGGCACAAACAGCTGCAAGGCTGCGAACAGGCTGAAGACCCTTTAGCTGCCCGCTAAGGTGCCCGATGAAAAGAAAAACACAGGGCACAGAATTTCAACCCTCAAGAATTTACAGCAGTGTGCGTGCATGTGCGTTATGCACATGAGTACCGATTGTTTTGTTTTGTATGTTGACAGTTTCTCACTGTGAGACTGATGTTGTTTTCTACCATGGTCCCTGATACAAAGAAACATACATATTTAACTCAACTAATTAACATGTGTGAACTCTCAACAGGTTCAGCAAACTTCAGCTGGATTTTTTCTGTAGTGCTTTATCTCCGTGCATGTGTGTGTGTGTGTGTGTGTGTGTGTGTGTGTGTGTGTGTGTGTGTGTGTGTGTGTGTGTGTGTGTGTTTGTGTTACCTTTGCACCTCTTGGTCCTGGTTCACCCTGAAACATACAAGCACTGTTAGCCACTCTCATAGTGTGATAGCCTGGCATAGCTTTTTGCTGCTGCTGATGAGGCAGGGCGCCACCTGGAGGCCAGCAGGTCCTGGAAGTCCAGGGAATCCTGGAACGCCAGAATCACCCTGAAAAGCAGCCAACCAGTAGAGTTAGCTGTGGTCTGCCGGCAGCGGCTAGCTGGATTAGCCCTCTTCTTACCTTTGTCCCGTTGCATCCTGGGAGTCCTGGCTGGCCAATGGCTCCTTCATGTCCTGGGAGTCCCTGAGAAGAAGGAACTTGACAATCTGCTGTAGCTCAGGAGATGACTGACAGAGAACCAGAAGCAGGACTATAAGACCGAGTAGGACCTGAACTCAAGTCAACTCGAGGTCTTTGACAAGAGCGGAAAACTATCATCGCTACATAAATTTACTTTCTAGGAGGCTTCGATTGCAGAGATTTTTAATGATCCAGGTTTTCCCCTGCTTCTGGTTGGACCCTGCAGATCCTCCTGAGTCAGACTGAGTCAATGAGTTCTGATGCTTACTGGCAGTCCAGGGGGTCCTGGGAAACCTGGCTGTCCTGGGAGACCCTGCAGACACCAGACAGACTCAGAACACAATCACAGAGACCCAACAGGTCTTCAGCAGCAACAGCAGCAGCAGCAGTTTTACCCGGGAGCCTTTCAGTCCAGGACCTCCTGCTGGTCCTAGGGAACCCTGGTGGACAGAACATCATCAGAAGACAAATACTGTGCACTGAATGAAGACAGAACCCAGGCGAACCCCACAGAACTCTGAGGAACCCTGAGGAACACCATAAACAATCGGCTCTCAGCAGGCTACTACCTTTTCTCCAGCGGAGCCCTGGTGGCCTTCGTTCCCAGGGTAGCCCACCACACCGGGGAGTCCGTCGTAGCCGGGGAAGCCTAATTCACCCTGCAGGCCGAGGCAGAGTGGAGAAGGTGTGAGATGAAGCAGACTCACACTCAGGCGTGCAGACGTCCTGGTGGTCCAGGTGCATTCAGGCTCCTTGCAGAGGAGCAGGTTTCATGTTCAGTGGAGGAGAACCAGCCTTTGTCCAGGTCTCCTGGGTGGTCCAAGGAACCATCGGAAAGCCACGGTGCCTCTCAGAAAACTGCATTTTAACATTCTCATGTGGGCAGATAGGGGGCAGCGTTGGACCAAAAGGTTGGTTTTTATAAATAACTATCTATAAAAACCAAAAAGTATTTGAACAAAATCAGTAGGTCCAGCGCCAGCCCTGAGCCTGAACTGGTGAAGGCTGCAGTGATAGCAGTTGGCCACTGGAGGGCAGCAACACACCTCAGACAGAACTCAGGCCTGAAGTCTGTAGTTCCACCATGAACCGACTCCAGCAGGAGAGAATGTGAGCAGGCTGGGTGAAGGTTGGACGCTGACCCAGACACATGAAGGTCAAAGTGCATGGTGAGTGGGTGGAGCCTAAGCAAGGTAGGCCTCCACCCTGGACGAGTCTGCAGTTTATGGCAGCACCACAAGGAGACAAACAACCATTCGCACTCGCACTCACTCCTACGGACCATCTAGAGCAGGCCTGGGCAAACTACGGCCCCGGGCAATGTGCAGCCCAACTTAAAGAAATAATAAATCATAAAATTCAGTAAGTAAGTTGTAAAACAGCAGTACTTCATCCATTTTGCAGTGTTTTAAGATTCGTTCCAATAAAGAGCTTTAAAGACATAGATTTTGTTGCAACACTGTTGTTCATTTACAATTGACATTAAAGCTACATGCTTCCTACATATCCCATCATATATAATTTTCTCCTATGGGGTGGGTTAACAAAACACTCCACCCATCTGCTACTGCTCCACTTCCCCCCTCTGTCACAGTTTTACAACCCATTGAGGTTCCACAAGTCAAAAGGTGTTTCCAGCACTGATCTAGAGTCCAAATGCAGCAAATGCATGTTTTTGGCCTGTGGATGCGCCAGAGGAGCACACAGACATAGCAAGAACCTCCTCCAATTATATCCCACAGAAAGGCCCCAGGCCTGGGGATCGAACCCAAAACCTTAATGAGAAAAAAAGACCCCTGAACAGCAGTGCATCATGCAACCTTACCTTCTGTCCCTTGACACCATCGCAGTAACACAGAGACTTCCCGCTGCACACACACACCTGCAGAGAGACAAGACCAGGGTCAGACTGGGTTCAGGATCAATTTTTGGTCAAGGTCAGTCTGGGACTAGGGTCAGTCTGGGATCGGGGTCAGTCTTGGACCATGGTTAGACTGGTACTAGGGTGAGACTGGGTTCAAGATCAGTCTTTGATCAAGGTCAGTCTAGGACCAGGGTCAGACTGGGACCAGGTCCTGAACTTGCAACCTGGACATGATGTCAGCCTGTTCAGTTTGCGCTGTGATGCCACCCTCAGGCAGGGTGATGTTCCAGTTCTGAGACCTGGTCCTGGTCCTGGTCCTGGTCCTGGACGTGTCGCTTCATGATGTCGTTATCTGCTGTGTTCTTTGTGTCCTGCAGCTGCTGCAGCTCTTCCTGCGATAAGCCGCCGCCGCCGCTGATGGAGCTATGATGGCGACTTATCTGCATTCCGGTCTCGCCGTCCTGCCTCGACAGGCCTGCAGTAGGGCATCGTGGGTAAGGCTGCGTGCGCCAGCTGTTCTGTGGGGTGAACCTGGCGACCCTCGCTGTGACATCATCAGGGTGACGATGTGCAAGAAGGTTCAGCAGCTCCGCCCACTTCTCATCTTCATCCTGGACCGATGATCCACCATCACCTTGCAGCTCCCCAGCAAACCAGCTCAGCTACTCTGTAGTTCAACATGTTCCATTTGTTGCAGTTCCGACGGAACCGACTTGGCCTCTCGAACAGGGCAAACTACGGCCCGGGGGCCATATGCGGCCCGTAAAGCTTTTTAATCCGGCCCGCCGAACTTGAAGAAATTATATTAATAGTCAGTGAGTCAAAAAATAGCTGTATTTCATCCACTTTTTCAGTGTTTTAAAAGTCCTAAATACCTTGGGGCTTCAAAGACACTGATTTTATTGCAACTTAGTGGCCACAGGGGGCAGCACTGATCAATAAAACTGCACAATTTGATCAATGTGTCTTTTAAAACTGAGTTTCTGTTGGAGTGTGAGAACCACATCTGTGTGTGTGTGTGTGTGTGTGTGTGTGTGTGTGTGCGTGTGTAAGTCTGTGTGTGTGTGTGTGTGTGTGTGTGTGTGTGTGTTTTTAGGTCAATGATAACAGCGAATCAAGACAAAAGGCTGAAACACACAACAGACGACTAAAATAACAGCGAGCTGCCCGTCTGTCTGCCTGCACAATCAGACAGACACAACACACACACACACACACACACACACACACACACACACACACACACACACACACACAACGCAGTCATTGAGTGGTGAGCTTTGATTTCCTGTTTGTGATTCTTTCACATTCCTTGATTTCCTGTTGGATGGAGTTCAGGTTCAACCGGTTGGAACCGGTCTGAGGTTCGGGCCCCCCCGACCTGAACCAGGTAGACAGAGGAACCAGGAACCAGAACTGACCAATCGACCAGAGAAATCAGACACTTGGCTCGCCCCCTGGTGGTGACCTCCACATATTAACTATGAACCCCCAAACCAAAACTGATCAGCTCCAACAGAAATAACCAATAATAATCAGGCAAATGTCTTATCCACTGGCCACGCCCACTGCACCACCTGCAGCTGCGTCATGTGCAGCACCAAATCTGACCTGAAGTGGATATCAAACGTTGTGCAGTTCCCTTGGTTTTCCACCAGGGGACTCACTCTCCGACTTGGTGGCTGGGGCCAGTTGCTCCTTCCCGATACTAGTCATGTCGTCAGGGCGAGGGGGCGTGGCCAGAGAGACCGTGACAGGTAAATGGAAACTCTGACCCGCAACAGCACAGCTACAGTGCAACTATGCTGCTGCAATGGTGATAACACTGTAAAACTACAATACTACCTGGTTAACACAACAAGGTACTGCTGAGTACTACTGCAGTAGTACAACAGCATTACAACCACTGAGACTCTTTCAGGAAGTGATGCTGTGTGTGTGTGTGTGTGTGTGTGTGTGTGTGTGTGTGTGTGTGTGTGTGTGTGTGTGTGTGCTCACCCTCTCGCCGTGTCCCGGTGAGGCGACGCTCAGCAGCAGCAGCAGCAGCAGCGCCCGCAGCTGATGCAGCGGCCGCAGCGGGGCCCTCAGTCCGGGGCCCCCAGGAGCCTCCATGGTCCGGTGGCGCGGTGGAGGCTGAAGGTGGACTCCGGAGCTTGGGTTCGGCTCAAGTTCGGTTTGGCTCCGGTTCTCACACAGCAACCTGTTGTGGGATGGAGAGAGAGAGAGAGACAAAGAGGACGAGAGAGAGAGAGACAGAGAGAGGGAGGGGGGAGAGAGAGACAGACAGACAGAGAGGGAGAACGAGAGAGCGACAGTTTGCGACAAGCACCTGCTGACTTCCGGTCCTGTTTCCAAAAATAAAAGCCGAGAGTTTCAGCGTGAGCGAAGCACAATCCGGGCTGACTGTTGAACGAACACACAAACACAAACACACACACACACACACACACACACACACACACACACACACACACACACACAACAGAGTCGTAATCATCACGTGACCGGACAAAACACCTGACCGCCTCCTCGGTCACAGGTGAATTGTGGTCATTATTTCGTATCAGAAACGTATTTTATATTTTATTTTTGTAGCGCAAACCGGAAGTGTATCCGGTGTATCCGTGTGTGTGTGTGTGTGTGTGTGTGTGTGTGTGTGTGTGTGTGTGTGTGTGTGTGTGTGTGTGTGAGCCACCGCGGCGCTGCTGCAGCTGGAGCAGGAGAGTCCGAGCGCCGCAACAAGTGAGTCCGCCCAGAGAGACCCGGAGAGCGGCGGACTGAGCGCGACGTCCCGCGGTACGTAGTGCGTGCATGTGTGTGCGTGTGTGTGTGTCATCTGTTTATCCTCCGTGTGTCGGCAGGAGGCAACGGGAACTCTTAATTAGCTGCTTGATTAACTGACGTCAGCAGGGGACTTGCTTTGCTTGTGATTAACGCATTTTCAGCTATGAGTGTGTGTGTGTGTGTGTGTGTGTGTGGCAGGTTTTCAGCAGATTTCTGATCCCATCATGATCGTCTCCTCATGATTGGCTCCTGATTGGCTGTTTGCTGTGGACACGTCCAGTCTGTTGTTAATTGGCCTGTAGGTGTGACAGTGCGAGTGGAGCCACCTGACCTGGTGATGACGTCATCAGCAGGTCAGGTGGCTCCACTCACACCTGTTTGTTTGCCCCAAAGGAGTCGGAAGGAAGTTTGGTTGCCCAGTTGTGGAGCTGTAGTCAAGTTTTGCGTGTCCCTCAAACCAAGACGCTCTTGTAGCGTCGTCGTAGCGCTAGCCAGCTAGCTCCCAGCTAGTTCTGTGTGACAAGCTCGACAAGTGTGCAACTATAGTTACGTTTCCATGACCTCTAAGAATTGCGCAAAACCTAAATATTGCAATAAAAAACTGGTGATGGAAACAGCAAAACGTATGGCTGAAAGGTTTCCATACAGAGGTGTAACACAAAAGTGTCATGCAAACACTTTTTTAACATTTACACGTTTAGCGGACGTGACGTACGGGGTCACGTGACCAGTTCACTGACCAGTGAAAATGGTGCGTTATGATTGGACGGAGGAGGAGACGGAATATTTTTTACAAGTCATCAAAGAGAAAAATATCACAGCCGTTCTTTGACGACAATCAAACACAAACAAACAAATGTAAATGTAAATTCTCGTAAAGTCTCGCGGGACGAGAGTTCGAGAATGGCACTACCAGTAAAAAGTTTGGACACACTATCTATTGCAATGGTTTTTTTTTTTTATCTTTAGTACTTTCTTCATTGTCAATACATACTGGAAACATCAAAAATATGAGCAAGATATATGTAATCAGGCAGCAAAGAAAAAGAGGCTAAATAATTCTTCATCATTTCATGGAAGGGGCCTATTTTGAAGAATGTAAATATAGACCGTGTTTGAGCTATTTTACACGTTTATTGTTTCCTACATAATTCCATGTGCAGTTTTGATGCCTACAGCGAGAAACTGCAATGTCAATATTCATGAGAATGAAAGGGAATACATTAAATTCGCAGGGTGTGTCCAAACCGTTTACTGGCAGAATTACGAGAGTTCTCGCGGGACAAAATTTGACAAGAATTACAGCTTGTGCGCTTCACACCGTTCAATGGAAACACCTGCAAACTGATTAATAAAATTACACTTTGTCGAAATTTTTGAAATATTGCTTTTATTTTTTGCGGAAAACTGTCATGGAAAAGCCACTAGTCTAAGATGACTTCAGTGGGCCAAGCTTTGCCGGGTCGGACATCAGATTCCTCTGTTTGACTGCATGTGTTGATGCTAACATTGCCGCGGCTATGGCTAATGCTAGCGCTAGCTCTGAATGTGATGTGGACTAAGCCAGTTTCTGTGTGTACTCCAGGGTGACCAGCAGTGTTGAAGAATCCCAATAGCCTGATTGGCTGAACCCCCCCCCCCCTTCTTGAGGCGGAGTCACAGTAGGCGCAGGGCTGTGGGCGGGACTTCCTCCTCAGCGGAGGACAAAGATGCAGCTAACTTCCTGCTACAGCTGCCTGTGGTAATTATGAGAGGAAGTGGTGGACTAGTCGAGTGAGCAGGAAGTGACATCACAGGTGCTCTAACACATCTGTGTCTCTTGTCTCAGGTGGCTGATGATCCTGGCTCCGCCTCCAGCAGCTCAGGCGGTGAGTGTCTTTGCTAACCTTTGTTGTTTGAGGGCGGGGCTCTGAAGTCAGCAGAACAACCAATCAGGATTGAGGGTGGGCCTCACGCATCGCAATCCTACTGAGCTGGTGCAGAGCAGCAAACCATCACGACCGTCTGAAGCGTCTTGCAGACCGGACCAGTGGGTGGGGCTAGTGGACGGACTGGACCAGTGGGCGGGGCAAGTAGACTGGGACAGTGGGCGGGGCTAATGGACAGATTGGGACAGTTGCCGGGGCTAGTAGACTGAGACAATGGGTGGGGCCAGATGACAGACTGTGCCAGTGGGAGGGGCTAATGGACGGACTGGGAAAGTGGGTGGGGCCATCTTATTGGGGCAGTGGGCGGGGCCAGACAGGGGGCGGGGCCAGCAGATTGGTTGACACTAGGCAGGGCTAATGGACAGACTGCAACAGTGGGCGGGGCCAGCAGATTGGTTGACAGTGGTTGGGGGTAATGGACAGACTTGGGCGAGTGGGCGGGGCCAGTGGACTTAGACAGTGGGTGGGGCCAGTAGACGGGGCCAGGAGACTGGTTAAGTGCGTGGGGCTAATGGACAGACTGGGACAGTGGGCGGAGCTAATGGCCAGACTGGGACAGTGGGTGGGGCCAGCAGACTGGGACAGTGGGCGGGGCCAGCAGACTGATGTAGCAATAGCCACATTCCTGGCCGATGCTACGCCTGACGGAGCAGGTTTACTCAACGCTGCAGGAATTTGGCGGCTACACAAACAGCGCTTGCACTGCATGCTGGGAAAGCGGCTGTCTGGGGCTGGACAGGGGAACCTGGTCTGGCACTGGTCTGGTGGACCTGAGGGTCGGCCTCGGGGGTCAGGACCAATCGCACGTCATCCTGCTGTCTACCAGCAGGGGGCGCCGAGCGAGAAGAGTCTGATCTGACCTGCATCACCAGAGGAAAACTGGAGCATGACCGATATTATCTCACACACACACACACACACACACACACACGCGCACATGCACGCGCACACACACACAGTCAGCTGTCTGCGGATCTCAGATGTTTGTCTGTGTTGACATTCCTCACAGTCTGAACACTGCAAACACACAGCGACTGTATCGCACAGCGTACACAGCAACACTGTGGACCTTCATCATCCTCACCATCACCATCATGACCTCCATGACCTTCATCACCACCAGTTTGTTGCTCCCCAGGTCCAACATCAGATGGAGCTTTATTATCATTATCATTAGCATTAGCATTAGCATTTTCTTTGACAACAGACACATTTGAAGATGTCACCAAGATCAGGAACGCAGAACTTTATTTAACAGTCATCATGAACTCCCTCTCTCTCTCTCTCTCTCTCTCCTCTCTCTCTCTCTCTTTCTCTCTCTCTCTCCCCTCTCTCGCTCTTTCTCTTTCTCTCTCTCTCTCTCTCTCTCTCTCTCTCTCCTTCTCTCCCTCTCTCCCCTCTCTCTCTCTCTCTTTCTCTCTCTCCCTCTCTCTCTCTCTGTCCTCTCTCTCTCTCTCTCTCTCTCCTCTCTCTCTCTATTTCTCTCTCCTCTCTCTCTCTCTCTCTCCCTCTCCCTCTCTCTGTCTCTCACTCTCTCATCTCTCTCTCTCTCCTCTCCCTCTCTCTCTCTCTCCCTCTCTCTCTCCTCTCTGTCTCTCTCCCTCTCTCTGTCTCTCTCTCTGTCTCTCTCTCTCTCCCTCTCTCTGTCTCTCTCTCCCTCCCTGTCTCTCTCTCACTCTCTCTCTTTCCCTCCCTCTCCACATTTTCCTTATTTCCTTTACACCCCAATTGGTCAAAGCATGACCTGTTGGGGTGTAAAGGAAATAAGAAATCCGGATCTGTTCTCGGTTTCTTTCCACAGGGGAGTTTTTCCTGGCTACTGTCGCGCCCTGCTGCTCTCAAGGGGCCTCTGGTTGTAATTCAGTGTTGGACAGAGAAAAGTTGATAAATTGACGACGGTTGTTTGTGTCGTCTTCCTCAGAAGGTCACCTGGCTGGTGACGCTAATAAGAATGAAATGTACGTTCTGAAGACACAGCGAACTTCATTCAGCTGTCCGTCGTATCCGCCGGTCATGTGACCACGTTGAGATATTTTTGGATGATGTTGCGACGCGATGATGTCACACTCATGATGATGTCACATCTCTCTGGGTCTCCAGGGCGACCCCACGGTGCCGTGCGGCGGCCGGGACTGCTCCACCTGTCAGTGTTTCCCTGCTAAAGGAGCCAGGGTGAGACACACACACACACACACACACACACACTGTAAAAAAACAACATTTACAGAGCATTTAGCAGTCGTGTCTCTTCCCATCTTGTCTCGTAACTCCCACGATGCATCAGGACGCATCAGCCAATCAGAACGAGGCCTTCACCTGCTGCCGTGTCTCAGCTGGTTCTGATTGATGATGTATGATGGGAGTTCCAAAGACATTCTTTATGATGTCACAGTGGGACCAACAGTTAAAACTTGGACAACGTCGTGAGCCAACATTGATATTAAAAAAAAAAAAAAGATCTTCCTCCAGATAGAAGAGCAAACATTTCTACATGGACCCAAACAAGCTGAACGTGGAACAAGCAAGGCTAAATACCACACAATAAATGACTTCATATTACACACACAAGCAAAGTCCAATTAAAAAAATTTCAACAGTGATGTTTCTCCACGGGCTGATGATACATTTCAAAATAAAAAATAACAACAATAAACCATTGAAGGAATAATAATAATTTCCTTCAATGAACGTTCTGTCCTGATTGACCTGCCAAAACACATGGGCTGAATAATACCAGTGGGCCAGCAGCTCTAGCAGTGGTTTTATATCGGCCTTGCGAGCCAAATATAATGACACCGCAGGCCAAATTTGGCCCGCCGGCCAGAGTTTGACACCAATGCTCAATGGGCTGCATAATACGGAAGCCGAGAACCTTTCCGTCTTCCGTATTAAAATGAAAGGACCTCCATATTGGAATCCCCCGGGACTTGATTGACAGTCTGGTGTCCGGCTTGTACACACAACACACGGACACAACACACACCGATGCTGTGAAGTAAGACAAACACAACTCTGACTCCGCCTGCTTCCTGAGGTGGAGCAGCTGAACTGCCTGCTCAGTCCTAACCCGGACTGGACCTGTTTGATGTGCCCAGATTAACACTTTAGCCAAATCAAGCTAATGCTAGTCTGTGTGTGTGTGTGTGTGTGTGTGGGTGTGTGCGCGCATGTGTGTGCGCGCGCACGCATGTGTTTGTACAGCTGAGGGCAGCAGACGGGCAGAGAGGATTGTGGGAAGGCGCCTGTCTCACCAATTTCACAGTTGACTTCTTTAGGAGAAAGACAGACGGAGGGAGGACTAACTGAGATCACAGCTGTCACATCTCATCACACACACACACACACACACACACACACAAACACACACACACACACACCTTATCTCTGACTATAACATGATATAAACACAGTGTTGACTGTGTAAGCTAGTTTTATTAGCGTGCTAACTCCTACACAGTGTGTGTGTGTGTGTGTGTGAGAGAGAGAGAGACAGTCAGTGTGTTTGTTACTGCCCTCCTGTGGTCAGACCTATACATGAGGTCCAGGTTCCGTCAGGTTCTTCAGGTTCAGTTCCTTCAGGCCCAGGTTCTTCAGGTTCCTCAGGTTCCTCAGGAGTCCCACCCAGAAGGTTCAGTCTGACCGACCTTCGCTGGGTTTTTTGTCTTTGCTTCCTTCTGGTTCCTCTGAACGTTCTGCTCAGTCTTTTGACAGTGTTCATGTTCTGCAGGGAGTTCCCGGTCCATTGGGTCGACAGGGTCCTCAGGGGCCACCAGGGTTCCCAGGCCCACTGGGGCCTCCTGGGGAGAAGGGTCACAGGGGTGACGAAGGTCCAACTGGAGCTGCAGGACTGAAAGGAGATGTGGTGAATAATAAAACCGGCCAATCAAATATTTGGCAGAAGTCATTTTACCCCCCAGAGTTCCACCTTCACTGTCCTCTTGCTGTTTCAGGGAAGTGTTGGCGTTCCAGGTTTTCCAGGTTTAGAAGGAGTCCCTGTAAGTTGTCCCGCCCCAACAACTCTCACCTGCTATGACTGGCCAAGAGATCGGAGGTCAGATTGTGGTCTGTGTTCACATGTTCAGGGTCACCCAGGTCCTGCAGGAGGTCCTGGTTTTCCAGGATTGGACGGATGTAATGGAACCAGAGGGAATCAGGGACTGGACGGACTTCCTGGGGAGGGTGGACCAGATGGAGCACCGGTCAGATCAATCAATCAGTATCTGCACAGTCAATTCGTTTTAAGACAGTTTGAAACAATTCAGTCAGATTGTAGTGACAGTGTAAAGGCATCTGAATATCCTGGTGGAACCACCAGGACCTCCAGGTGGGACCACCTGCTTTGGAGGTCCAGCAGGTCCCACCTGGAGTTCCTGGTGGAGATCTGCTGATTTGTTCAGACCTTGGGCTCAGCTGCAGGTTGGACTTGTGTGGTTGGGTCACCGTGGTAACAGTGTTTGATCTGCAGGGTTTCCCAGGACTCAAGGGTTTTCCGGGAGATCCAGCATTCTACTTCCTGGAGTATCCTGGGGTACCTGTAAGTACCTGAGTACTACAGTCCACACAGCTCCAAGTACTGCGGCAACAGCTGCAGGTTGTCCACTGACCCAGTCCACTGACCAGTGGTGTGGGGATAGTGGACGACTGGCAGACTGAATCTTATTCAAGAAGCTGTAGCGAGGGAAGGGGGGCGCCGCTGAGCACTGACACTGACTGACTGTTGGTCCACAGGGAGACGTTGGCTTCAGGGGATCTCCTGGCCTGCAGGTGAGGACCAGCTCCAGGTCCAAGACCTCAGACCTCTGGAGTTGAACCTACCATCACTACATCTGCACTGGGGTGAGGAGGGTCTGCAGAACCTGATGGTTCCGTCTGTCTGCAGGGTCAAAGAGGCGTGGCTGGACTGATGGGGGACCAGGGCCCACCAGGACAGGACGGAGGCTCTGTGAGTGACACCAGACTAGAACTAGTAGAACCTGTAGCACCAGTACAACCAATCAGCTCAAAATAAAGATCTGATCCTGTCTGCAGGGTTTCTCAGGACGACCCGGTGCTAGAGGTCCACCTGTAAGTACAAACATGATGGGAGATTTCGGGGGGGGGGCGTGACGATGATATAGGTGGTGATGATGGTGACTTTGTTCTCCAGGGTGAGAAAGGCCGCTCGCTGCCTGGACAGAAAGGAGACGAGGTAACAATGTAGTCCTGTGGACACGCCCCCACAGTGACATCACTGCAGGAACACCTGGATGACGTCACTGTGTTGGTTCCTCAGGGAGATCAGGGCCTCCAGGGGCCTCCAGGACCCTTTGAGTACGTCGACCCACCAGAAGATCTCTACATCAAAGGAGAGCAGGTGATTTCTACTGCGGTTCTACTCTGGTTCCTCTTTGGTTCTACTGCAGTTCTACTGTGGTCACACTGCATCTGTTGCGCTCTTTCTCAGGGACCTCCAGGACTGAAGGGTGTCTGTGGACCTCTGGGTCTGTCGGTATGTTGGACCAGTAGGGTCAAAGGTCTCCACGTTCTCAAAAGTTCTGGATTCTCAGTCACATGTTGGCTGTCGCTGGTTTCAGGGTCTGCAAGCTGGGCCTGGAATGAAAGGGGAGAAGGGTATCGTGGGATTTCCTGGGCCCAGGGTGAGTTGGTCTCCATCACCTCCAGGTTCTTCAGCTCCTCTTGACACCTACTGACTTCTTACCGTTTTTCAGGGATCTTCTGGCAGCGACGGACGTCCTGGAGAAAAGGGCTTCAAGGTGACTGAAGACCGTCCACAGTGTGTGTTGGCAAGAGAGACAGCATTATGACACTGTATGTGTTTGTGTGTGTTTGTGTATCCGTGTGCAGAGTGTTCAAGGAAATCCGGGCCTCCCTGGTCTGATTGGACGAGAGGGCCCGAAGGTCAGTGCTCTCTCTCTCGCTCTCTCAGCCAATGATAGGCTCTGCATTGTGTGACGATGTCCTCTTTTCCTAGGGTATAATGGGCGACCCGGGTGCCAAAGGTCTTCCGCAGAGCACCGACGTCAGACACACAGGTGACTTGGGTTCAGTCTGGCATTGTGTGACATTATCAACACTCTGTGCTGCCATTGGCCAGGTGTCCGCTGAATGCCTCTTGTCTTCCAGGTGATGGAGGGGAGGCCGGGGCCAATGGCCTGAGGGGCCCTCCAGGAGACATGGGGACCATGGGAATGCACGGTCCTTCAGGAGAACCGGGCAGATCTGGACCAGGTGAGAACCTGCACTAGGAGCCGCCGGGTCAGCAGACCCAGAGTTCCAACTAGCTACTGTGTTCTTGTTGTTCTTTTAGGACCTGCAGGGATTGTTGGATCCAGAGGACTTCCAGGATCCAAGGGTGACAGAGGGGATCCGGGTCAGGTCTATAAAGATGGACCGACCCCTGGAGAACCTGGCAAACCAGGACAACCAGGACCCAAGGGACTCAAAGGAGATCCAGGGATTCCAGGTACCGGAAACACTGTGACTCCACAAATAAAGGACGGAAAAACATAACTTCCTGTCATCTTCTCACTGCTTCCTGAACTTTCCTCCGCAGGCTCTTACTGTCTCCCTGGAGTTCCAGGAGATTCTGGGCCTCCAGGTGTGAGGGGTCCTCCAGGTTCCTTAGGCGTCCCTGGAGCTAAAGGTCAGTCAGTGATTAAATAATATTACAAACTGGGTTGCTGCTCCTTCTTTGTGGAACGACTTACCTCTCCACATCAGACAAGCCCCCTCACTGTTGAGTTGAGTATGTAGACGGTCTAGCCGGCTAGCTTAGCTTGCCTCTGTTAGTCAGCTTGCCTAGTTCTTTCTGTCCAGCAGACACTTTCTGTGTGTTTCAGGAAGCCATGGCAGCTGTTCTTGTGGGCCCACGATTCCGCTGACAGGGGTCACCGGTCTAGTTGGTGAGCCGGGACCACCAGGGCCTCCAGGATCTCCAGGAACCCCTGGAGTGAGAGGAGATAGCGGTTCACCTGGGGAGACGGGAGAGCAGGGACAGCCGGTGGGTCATCAGACTGGTTGATTGGTTGATTGATTGATTGATTGATTGATTGATTGATTGATTGATTTTCAGGGTCTTGAGGGGTTTCCAGGATTGAAAGGGGTCAAAGGTCAAAAAGGAGACTTCACTGTGGTGGATATTAGAGGTGAGCACGACTGTTGATCAGTAACTGGACTGATCTGGCTTTTCTTGGCCTTGCCCACATCCCCACCTTTATCGGCTCTTCTAAAACATGTGACTGCCGCCATCAATCACTCTGACCTCATCTGCAGGACCCAAAGGATATCGGGGTGTGCAGGGCCCCCCTGGCAGACCAGGGTTCTCAGGAAGGAGAGGACTTGATGGACCCCCAGGAGTCCCTGGAGACCTAGGCCCCCCGGTGAGTGCCCGACAGGTGGTGCTGCAGAAGTTGACTGGCTGTGTGGAGGAAGCTGCTGACAGCTGCTTTGTGTCCTAGGGCGACAGGTTTCCCAGTTCTCCTGGAGACACAGGCCCTCCTGGACTTCCAGGGCCAAAGGGATTATCAGGACCTCCAGGTCCTACAGGACCAAGTCTAGTCGGTGCAGTGGGCCAACGTGGGGTCGCTGGGGATCCAGGACCTCCAGGAGTCACTGGTCTACCGGGGCTGAAAGGAGTTCCTGGTAAATCTGCCTGTCCAGCACCTTCTGCAACTTCCTGTCTCCTTGTTGATAGACTGTTGGTTCCCTGAGTGCCTTTCTGACATCCTATAGGTGACAGACTGCCGTGTGCACCGAGGAACCCAGGAGCTCCTGGAGAGAAGGGCGACACAGGAAACCCTGGTAAAAACATCTCAACACCTCTGTGTGCTAATTTGTCTGAAATGCTGAACTCCTGCTTTACTGCTTCTTCCCTGCAGGTTTCACTGGTCTCCCTGGACGCCCAGGTTTCCGAGGCATCACCGGACCAGATGGCGCTAAAGGAGACAAAGGACAGTCAGGACTTCCTGGTCTACCTGGACGACAAGGTACTTGATCTTTGAGTTAGGTTAGAGTTTGACAGGCACAAGAGCTTCCTTTACTTTTCTTAATACTGACTTTTCTTTTTCGCAGGACGTCAAGGTTTTGTTGGAGATCCTGGAGAAGAAGGACCTGAAGGCGTCAGTTATGGTGGAGATGCTGGTAAGTCAGTTCTTTGTGTTTCGTGTGTAAATGATGCCAGACTGGCAGCGTTGAAGGTCTAATCTCAGCTAACGTTAGTCAGACTGCTAGCAGCCTGCTAGCCTTGCAGATCTGCTGTCAGCTACCGCTAGGACCCCTGGAAACATGATGGCCTGAGTCTGACTCTGTTTAAATCAGGCTCTCCAGGACTTCCTGGCTCCTCTGGACTGACGGGCCCAGCAGGAGACTCTGATGTTGGACCCACTGGACCAGTCGGCTTCCCAGGGCCAACAGGCTCTCGGGGACCTAAGGGGGTCCCTGGCTCCCCTGGGAGCAGCGGTCCACAAGGTGACTGGCTGGCTTCACTATGGAATGACTTAGTCATAGAATTATAAGAAAAGATCCTCTTTTTTTCTATTTAGACTCTTTTTTTTTTGTTGAGAAAATGTAAATTATATTATGTTGCTTTTCGATTTGTATATGTCATTCAATCATTTCAACACAGGTAATTAATTTAAAAATGAAAAGAAAAGATTCCAACCCATACTCTTTCCCATTGCAGTGCTCCAAGACAGTTTCTAAGACGGTGGAGAACTTAAGAATTCAAGCAATTAAAAAAGGTTGACGATAGTTAGAAATTAAAGATAGAGTAAATTGGATGAAAACAGGTACAGCAATAAATTCAATTAAACTATTTACTTAAACTTGGTCTACTCCATATACATCGCTCTTTCATTCATAACGTTTCCTGCAAATAGTCTCTTATTGTGGAGCGCTAATAAATGCAATATCAAAAATATCAACACAAATAGTAATAATCACAAGTTAAATAAACATCATTTGCTGCAAACATGTAGAACACAGAACAGTACAGGGTTTTATCACTGTACCCAGTGTCTTACCTGAAAGTTGTAATAAAGTTAATCCATATTTTCCAGTCACTTTCAAACCTTTGTAGTTCAAGCCTAAAAGAATGAAGGTTAGCTTCTCCCTTACAAAGATATTCTGAACCACATTGGTCCAGTCTTTGAGAGTAGGAGAGTCTCTGACCATTTCCTTGTAATAGCATTCTTACTCGGCTGGGGGTTCCGGTCCCATTGGGCCATGCGCACATTCAGTCCTGAGGTTTTCAGTGTGGGGCAACTCAGTTTATCCCTCAGTAGATTTTCCACGGATGTTATCATTACTGTGGAGTCACTCTCCGACCCTTCGTCTATGCTGTGAATTCTTAGGTTCTCCGGTCTTGCTCTTGCTCCTGGTCCGTTAGCTGATCTTACAGTTCTGCCTGGAGTTTTAACAGTTCCCTTGTAACCTCCCCCACCCCCTGCGCTCTTTCTTCGGTCTCCGAAATTCACATTTCGGTTTTGTCAACTCTGCTGTCAGTTAGCTTAATGTCCTCTCAACGCTTTCAGAGAGTTTCTGCATTTTCATGCCAAAACTCCCTCAATTCTTGCTTTTTTCTTTACTACTCATTGTTTTGTTTTTTTTATCTCAGACATAGATTTTTAAGGTTTTAATTTACCTTTTATTTGTCTTGATTTGGCCATGTTATAGACGCCTCTTCAACTCCCTCTATTTATGTCAAAAAGTGTTTTGATAAATACGGCAGACTTTTAATGATCGGGGAGCTCTGTTATTCTGCTGCCTGTCTCGTGACTACTCAACCGGAAGGCCGAAAAGATGTTCATTTTAAAAAGTAATTGTTAACAATAATTGATCATTAATACCTTTACTGTGTTTTGTTCCAATAGGAGTGCAGGGTCTGCATGGAGGCCCTGGGTCAAAGGGTCAGAGGGGCCAAGATGGGGCCCAGGGTGCCACTGGCCCAACAGGGTCACCATCTACCTTCTGCAGTCCAGGACAGGCCGGTCCTCGGGGCAACCCTGGACCTCAGGGGCCTGTAGGATCACCAGGTTAGGTCTCCTGTCGCACTAGCAACCTCTCCTGTTCTGGGTACAAGTTATGTCACTGTGTCTTTATTTGTGCTCAGGGTTCTCTGGGGAGAAGGGTGACTCAGGGGAGGGAGGCCTACCAGGGTTTGGCCTCAAAGGTGCAGATGGTAAACCAGGCTCGCCAGGCTTCCCAGGTTATGCCGGTCCTCAAGGCCCCTCTGGACCCATTGGGGATCCAGGGCCACAGGGGCCCGATGGCCAGAGAGGTGAGCTCAACCACTCAGCAAGTCGTTTGAAGGGTGTCATGGCAACCAAAACACAACTCCTACTGTTTCAGGTCTGACTGGGTCCTGGGGCCCACAAGGGTTTGCAGGTCTACCTGGACCGACAGGGGCCCCTGGAGCCAGCGGAAACAGAGGGGACAGGGGCCCCACCGGCCTTAACGGAGCTCCGGGTTGTGAGGGCATAAAAGGAGAGAAAGGTGAGTAACAGCAAACTGAAGCTTCTCTTCACTGTCAGGGCTGAGAAGGAAAAGTTCCCATCCACAGTTTCAATTAATCAATCAAATTGTATTTATAAAGCACTAAATCACATCCAAAGGGTCTCAGACTAGGCTAGGCTACATGTAGCCACAGCCACATCCCCACCAACCACCACCCATAGTGGTACCGCAGTATTAGGACCTGAATGACTTGCAGTATTGGTGTTTTGGTTGGGTTTGTGTGTTTGGTGAATATCATTCCTGTTTCGTTGTGCAGGTCTGAAAGGGGCTCCAGGTCCTACAGGAGAGACCAGGTTGATCCTGATCAAAGGAGACCAAGGACAGCAGGGACTTCCCGGGATCAATGGCTTCCCTGGACCACGAGGTGAGACAGCAGCATCTGGGTGCAATGTTAAGCAGGGAGAGGCAGGGAGCGTCTGACTGGCTTCTAAGTTTCAGTGGTTTTCAAAGTGGGGGCCGTGGTACCTTTGGGGTTTTGTTGTTATATTTCTTTACATATTTTGGATCATTGCAGGTTGGTTAGGGTCAGAGTTGGGGTTAGGGCTGGGGTTGGGGTCAGTGGGTTAGGTGTAGGGTTAGGATTCGGGGGTCAAGGTTGGGGTTTGGCCTTTGTTGTAGGAGTTTCACCAGGAAGGTCATAAGTAAAGGCACCTTTGTCTTAACAGGAAGTAGAGGTGTGCAAGGAACACCTGGCAAATCAGGTTGTGCGGGCCTTGATGGGCCTCCTGGGATTAAAGGTCAACAAGGATCACCTGGACGTCTGGGTAGCCCTGGACCACCAGGACACCCTGGACATCCAGGACCACCGGGATTCATCGGCTTCCCAGGAGAAGCAGGAGATCAGGTAAGACGCTGTTTCCCTCTCACAGTGGAACAGGAAGTAGCTGCTCATCACATAAAATAAGGAACACAGTACAGTTGAAATACAGCCATTGGTCACTGAATTACCCACAGAACAGTGAACAGTAGAACTTTTGGTTTACTTTTCTGTTCTTTTTTAATTATCTATTATTCTTTTTTTTTTCTTTTATGTAGTAATTTTATAAGAATTTTGAAAAATATTGATCTTTTCTACTCCAGTTTTAGCTTTGATGTCTTTGACAAATGTATCTGTTGTTGTTTTGACATCAGGGTGACCCTGGCTGTCCAGGACAACCTGGTGACCCTGGTCACCAAGGATGTGTTGGACCCAAAGGTAGGAACTGACTTGTGGCCCCACCACGATGTGACCCATTTGGAGGTTTGACTTCAATTTGTGTTCCAGGTGACAAGGGAGACTCTACTGGGTGCCCTGGGCTACCAGGAGACAGGGGACCTTCTGGAGACACTGGACCATCAGGTGATGATCTGTTGATCCTGTGAGCTTCTTACACCAACCTGAGGCCAGTCGGATGATAAATAGATGTTTTTGTTGCAGGACTTAATGGGCCTCAAGGGGATCCTGGTGGACTCGGATTCATTGGCTCTCCAGGGCCAAGCGGGCACAAGGGAGATCCAGGTCATCAGGGAGAGCCTGGTGAAGCAGGTACTGGAACATGGAGCGTGGAGTTTTTTCATGGAGCTTTTTCAGTCCACAACCAGAAAACAGTTCAGTTAGATATTTAGACCAATCTACATATTGACTCACTAAAGTTTGATGGATAGACTTTGGCATCACCTGCTTCTTGGATGTGATGCACTCTCTGCCGTCAACATAAAGATGCTCTGAAACAAGGTTTTCTGGGTGGAGCAGAATCTGAAACTTCCCCGCTAGCTGGAGGCTGCATCCTGGCAAGGGTTTATTCTTCTTCATGAGTTGATTGGTTCTGAAAATAATTCATTCTGAACTGATGGGTTTTCCCAAGAGACCAGAATGAAATCTGTTGCTTCTGTGAACTGACTTCATGTGGAATCCTTCAGGTGTGGTGGGTCCGCCGGGCTCCAGAGGTCGACCAGGACTTCCAGGTCTTCCTGGTAAAGCAGGTGTCGATGGTCCTCCAGGCCTGCAGGGCTGCCCAGGACTCAAGGGTCAGAACTCAAAACTGTTAGACTACTTGGATGAAGGAGCTTGTGTTGTGTAACACAACCATGAGATCCTCGTCTGCTGTTACATCAAAATGTTTCTCTTGTCTCTCAATCAATTTACACATTAGTCATCAGATTGTGAATTTATTGAATTAGGTCCTCCTGGACCACTGGGACTTCACGGACTGGATGGACTGAAGGGAGTCAAAGGAGACATGGGAACTAGAGGTGTGAGTCTGCCTCCAATCACACTGGCAACCAGGGACAGTCTTGAAATCCAGGTTTTGGCTCAGACCTTTTGGCATGTAGTTGCTTTATATTGTTTGTCAGAGCATCCAAAACACATTTGTCGTCTATTCAGCAACAGCCTTGAGTTCATTGACAGGCTAAGTTCTCAAGACAGGTTGAAGTCACTCTTTGGTCGAAGTCATTTTGACGATCCTCTGCTGCCTGTTCAGGTCTTGGTGTGCAGGGTCTTCCAGGTGCCAAAGGTCTTCCAGGAGAAAAGGGTCCTCTAGGTCCCCGTGGACCTTTTGGTTCTTCCCAACCTGGTCCTCCAGGACCTAGGGGTTCCCCAGGGCCCAAAGGTCTTTAGCATCATTATCATCATTTTTTACATAGTTTTGTCTAATTTATATGACAATTACAATTTAAGTAATTTGTACTTTTGTTGTTCTAGGTCCCCAAGGTTGTAGTGGATATCCTGGAAAACCTGGACCAGATTGTCAAAGTCCAATCCCAGGTTCTCGAGGGGATTCCGGTCTCCTTGGACCAGATGGAGATCCAGGTTGGGCTTCAGTTTCCACGTTTAACCAAGAAGAAAATAAATGCTTGAAGACTTGTAACCTTGTCTGCTGTTGCAGGATGTCCTGGTGAGGTTGGGGTCGCAGGTCAAAACCCTCCTGTACCTGGAGACGATGGGGACAATGGCATCATGGGGTGTCCTGGGAACAAGGGCGAAGTAGGTGTTCAAGGGTCCAGGGGAATGCCAGGTGTCTTTGGAAATCCAGGAGTGAAAGGTCAGATTGTCGGTCTAAATGACAAGTTGATGTCTGTGAAGGTTCTGGGGTTGTTTTAATGTGGAAGGGTTTACTTGAGGCCACTGGCATTGGTCTTGCAGTCTTGGAACATCATTGCAAAAACAAGTCCAGTAGCCTTAACTGAACCGATGTCCAGCTGAATCAACTTAACCCTTCTACATTAAGACAAGTTGATGGAGCAACACACTTTATTGCACTCCACACAAGGCCTGAACACAACCGTTCAAAGTTGTGTGTGCGTCTGTGTGTGTGTGTGTGTGTGTGTGTGTGTGTGTGTGTGTGTGTGTGTGATCAGGTGCTAGGGGAGCTCCAGGTTTGATGGGACTACCAGGGCTCCGGGGTGCTCCAGGGTCAACTGGCCCCTGTGGGCCTCCCGGAGTGAAGGGCTTTGTTGGCCCAGTGGGTCCAAAGGGGGATCAGGGCCGGGTGTCTCTTTGCCCAAACCCTGACCCTTCCACTGCTCCTGTGGGCCCCGAAGGGTACCTTGGCCTCCCTGGCCAACCTGGAGATGTGGGTCTGCAGGGGGCAACTGGCTGTTCTGGACCCGCAGGTGAGCAGAGTGGAAACCCTTGATGCTACTCTGAGCATCTCCAACTCATTTCTGAAAGCGCAGCACCAGAGACAATCACTCTCAGCTTCGCTCAGGGACTTGACCTGTCAAGCAGGTCTAGACCAGCAGCTTTGAGCCACTAGACCCTGGACAAAACAGCATCTGCTGCACCCAGAACGACAGAAAAAGGCAAAAGAGAAAAGAGTTCAGTTTTGAACTCCAGACCAAACATTGACCTTTGAAGTTTACATCTGGTCGGACTTGAGTTGAAGAATTCTTGCAAATACATTCAAAAATTCAAAGCTAACCAACTGGATGGACTCAAGACATGCCCACCATCAGACGATCGGATCAACCCTCTTATCCTCTGTCAATGTTTCAGGTCTGAAGGGGAATTTTGGACCTGAAGGACTCTCCGGCACTAATGGGAACCCAGGTCTAGATGGCAACCCGGGTCAGCCCGGTCCTGAGGGTGAGAGAGGAGCAGAAGGATGCAAAGGTACAGCTTGTGTCACCAGGTTCACCCCAGCTGGTTGTAGTTTACTGACTAAGATTGTCAATGTGATTTGCTAACATATCATCCTGCGGCCTCAGGTGATCCTGGACCTCCGGGTGAACCGGGACCACAAGGACCAAGAACCTTCCTGAACTCTGGCTTCCTGTTGGTGATGCACAGCCAGTCCAAGAGGGTTCCCTCATGCCCCCTGAACATGAGGGTCCTGTGGGCTGGATACAGTTTGCTGTACCTGGAGGGTCAGGAGAAGGCTCACACCCAGGACCTGGGTCAGTTCTTACACACACACACACACACACACACACACTGAGCTCCACCAGGTGAATCGGACCAACCTTCACGTATTTTAAGGTCCAACGGTTTAGCACGTTCAGCTAAAAACACACTGACGCCTTTTGTCCCGTCTCCACGACGACTGAAGTTCCTGACTTCCTGTCCCGTGCAGGCCAGGCAGGCTCATGCATGCCGCTCTTTTCCACCATGCCCTTCTCCTCCTGCAACATGGGGACCTGCTCCTACGCCAGTCGCAACGACAAATCTTATTGGCTGTCCACGACAGCAGCCGTCCCCAGTATTCCAGTGGGCGGAGCCTCCATTGCAGACCACATAAGCCGCTGCGTGGTGTGCGAGGCCCCCTCCTCACCCATCGCACTGCACAGCCAGACCTCGGAGCAGCCTGACTGCCCCCCCAGCTGGAGGAGCCTGTGGACTGGATACTCCTTTCTCATGGTGGGTACAATTGTGGTTCTGGTACTAGTACTGGTGGTTCTGGCAACAGTGCTAGTGCTAGTGGTTCCGGTACTGGTGCTAGAACTGGCAAGCGGTGCATTTCATGCCTCGGCCATCAGTGACGTTATATTTAGTCCACCCTAAATGAATACATCACCTGCATACAGGTGTCCTAGTGGAGCGCAGCGTAGTTTCTGCAGCATTTAAGTCATAGCTAAGATCCAGTACCTAAGGCCACTGATACCCGCATTGTCTGCAATTCGTGGCCTGCCATGTCGGTTCTGCTGGCCTAAGACAGATTTCATATCACCTGGCAACACAAGCTAGCTGAAATATGATTGGATAAGAGCTCTACTGTAATATACAACAATGGAAGCAACGCAACCAAGTGGATGCTGTGTGACGTGAAAAGAAGAGAATATGGAGAATAACTTTATTATGATATTAATGGGAAAATGTACCTTTCTAAGTCTGGTTAGCCCACCAGAGAAGGTCTAGCTAGAGTGCTACTGGTTCTGGTACTAGTAGCAGTGCTGGTGGTTCTAGTGCTAGTACCTGGTGGTTCTGTAACTAGTGCTGGTTGGACTGCTGCTATTCTGTTCTCCAGAATCAGGGTCCGGTTAGTTTTGAACCTCGGGCCCTCTGTTCACTCTTTCTGCAGCACACAGGCGCAGGCGACGAGGGCGGCGGCCAGTCTCTGACATCGTCGGGCAGCTGTCTGAGCGACTTCAGGGCTCAGCCGTTCGTCGAATGCCAGGGGCCTCGAGGGACCTGCCACTACTTCGCCAACATCTACAGCTTCTGGCTGACCAGGGTGGACCAGCATGCCTCCGCCACCAACAGCTCCGCCTCCACGCTCACAGAGGCGTGGCAGCAGAGGGACAACATTGGCAGGTGTAACGTGTGCATGAGGGAGTGAGGAGGAGCGAGGAAGAGGAGGAGGAGGAGGAGGAGGAGGACCCCTGTCCCCCACTGCGGTCTGGAAGGATGGACAGGAGGTCAAAGGTCAGTCCGCCTGCTGACCACGCTGCCAGCCGATCACGTCTGGACCTGGACAGTTTTCCTGTTTTCGATCAGGTTGTCACCAAAGCCTCTGAGCGGCCGACTGAAGCTGCGAGGAATCCAACCAATCACGTCGGTTCTTCCAGATCCCTCATCGCTCTTCGGTCCTCCGGCCTCCTGCTCCTCCTCAAACTGGATCCCGTACTTTGTAACTCATCTTCTTGCTATTGTTATTTTATTTTCCACTCTGTGCTTTTACTTTGAAATCTAGCGGCTGATTGGCTGAGAGACCTTCATGAGACGTTCTGTTCAAAAAATGACCACAATGACCAAAAGGCACGCCTCCGTCAGGCTGCCACCAGCGCTCTGATTGGTTGCCGGGCAGAAGAAGAAGAAGAAGAAGAAGAAGAAGAAGCTGTGAATCTCTTCCGACCTCCGATCGCTTTGTGTTTCCACCTCCGCTCGTCTTCCGCCGACGTCACGTGACTGAAGAAGAACCCGGGAAGAGCGGCCGCAGCCAGTCTTGTTTTCAATAAAGCTCTCGCCGGCTGAAGGTCATGTGACTGCCGCCGCCACTCTGGCCGATACTTCTTCCGGACGACGTTGTGTTTGATTTGTAAATACGTTTGAACCTGCAGCCTTTTATCTTCGTTTCTCGTCATCAGTATTTATTTAGCGCCAAAACTCGCGTTTGTCCTTCCTTCATTTTGCCGACTGAGTCGCTGAAACTTTCCTTCCACCTTGACAACACAACCTAGACCGAAAAAAAACGCGTGTGCGCGTGTGTGTGTGTGTGTGGGCGGGGCTCTGCCCCTTCTAGTTGGGGAGGGTTGGGGGGCGGGGCTTTGTTCACAGCGTGAATGTGGAGGAAAGTCGCGACTCCCGAGTCATTTTAATCTCATCACATCTTTAATAAAACAGCATTGACGCTCCTCTGTGTCCGTTTCATGGAGTCTCAGCGGGAACCACTAGGGGGCAACGCAGACACATCTTCAGAGTAGTTTGACAGCGCTTTGAAATGAGCGGCTGAGCTGATCCATTTTTTTTTTATTTTCAATAAATCTGATTGGTTTACAAAGCAGGACTGTGTGTGTGTGTGTGTGTGTGTGTGTGTGTGTGTGTGTGTGTGTGTGTGTGCGCCCTCTACTGGTCACCAAGTGTCACTACACAATGAGAGCACAGGAATATGAAGAATATAAAGACGCTCCAGTTATGAAATGTTCTTGATTCGCGACACAAAACAGAAAAAAAATGAAAATCTTAACAAACAATCACGTGACCGTCGACTCGCCGGCCCCCGATTGGACGTCGGGCCGTCCGTCTCTCGTACCTTCCGTTTGAGTTGATCAGACTTACTTCTTGGTGGGCGGAGCCTGTCTGTGACAGCTCTGCCAATCATCATCATCATCACGCTGGAGGAGGAAGCTCAAGCTAGGCGTGAAGACCTGATTGTACAACGTGGACCCGACGGTCCCTGAAGGCAGCACACTGCTGGCGACGCCGTCCAATCACAATGGACCTTTGGTCCAAAGAATTAGCAGGATTTCTTTTAATTCATTAACAATTTCTGGGATTTCAGCAAGCAAAGAGTTGAGTCGTCGGCCTTCTTTGGGCTCAACCCCCTCTACAGACTCTGCCCCCTCCAGGCTCCGCCCACCAGCTGCCTGTCACTTTCTGCCTGAAGTCCAGAAGAAAAGTTTTGGACAAAAATGTCTGCAACATTTGCTGGACGGGCGTAGTTCTGGCGAGCCGTTGGCTGGGCGTGGCCTGTCGGATGGGTGTGGCCTGTCACAGGCCGTCCTCCGGGCTCTCATTGGTGGCGGCGGCGGCGGCGGCGCTGCGGTCCTTGCGGGGCCGGGGCCTCATGCTGCCGAAGAAGGAGGCGAGGCGTCCGAGGCCGAGGTTGAGGCAGCGAACCTCCGATGTGACCGGCACCTCGGCGAAGACGGCGCGGTCCCGAGTCAGTCGTGCTGGGCCGCCGCCGCCGCCGTCCATGCCATCACCGCCACCGCTCTCGATGTCCTGGATCACGTTGAGGATCTCCTGGCGCTCCGCCGGGCGCCGCATCCCCCGCAGGTCCAGGATGGACGCCACGTGTTTCTTCCTGCGGGACGCAGAGAGAGACAGCGGTGGCTAGTTAGCCGTTAGCACGCAGGAGCAGGAGGGCTGTGATTGGTAGGTGGCGGACTGTCACAATAATCACAGGACCAATCACAGGTTACACAGTCAGCTTAGTTCAGAGTAGACTGAAGAGCTTCTTCTTTCCATCACCGCTAGAACTGCGCAAAACCTAAACATGGCCATAAAACCTGACAACACAATTACACAACACTGGACGTGACGTACGGGGTCACCTGACCAATTCACTGACCAGTGAGAATGGCGCGTTATGATTGGACGGAGGAGGAGACGGAATATTTTTTTACGAGTCATCAAAGAGAAAAACATAACAACAAGCATTCTGGACAGCAAGCAAACATAATTACTTTTCTGATGCGCTTCGTGCCTGCAAGTCACAACTGCACGTTGCACTTCCTCCTCTCGATCTAAACTGCCAATCATGAGCCACAATACAGCCACAGTCCATGTGTGGCCCTAGCAGGTGATGATTGACGAGAAGACTTCTTCACCACCGAGATCAGGAACCCGGGATCTGTGCCATCGTGACCTCTGACCCTCCCAGACACAGACCAACACTTTCAACATGGACGGCAGCTAAAACCAATCTTTTCTCTCTCTATCCCTCTCTCTCTCTCTGTCTCGCTCTCTCTCCCTCCCTCTCTCTCTCCCTCTCTCACTACATTTGCTGTGTTTCCTTTTCAGATGACCTTTGACCCTCTGGGGTCTGGATATGCGAGTTTTTCCTGGCCACTGCTGCCCCCTGCTGCTCTGGAGGCTCGGCTGTTTTTTCCTCTGATTGAACAGAGATGCTTTGAGGCGCCTTTGGCGGTGGTTTTTACCACTGGACAAATAAAAGTTGACAGATTGATTGATTGACTGATAGATTGAAGGGGGCGGAGCTACCTGATGTCGGGGAACTCCCTCACCAGGACGGCCACCTCCATCTGGAGCGCCGGGATGTCCTCCAGCTGGACCATCTCCGAGAGGTGGAGCAGTGCGTTGTCCAACCAGCCGGAGGGAGACTCCTGAGGGGGCGGGGCCGAGACCACTAGTGACTCACTGATTGGCTGACGGGTGAATGGATGGATGGAGTGATTGGCTGACTGACCAGGTCCTTGAAGAGCTCTGTGATCTGCTGGCCGTCGTCCCTCAGCCGGGCCGCCACCTTCTTCCTCATCTTCAGCGAGGTGCAGGTGAGGCGCCCCCTCATGGCAGCCCGCAGGTACTCCACCAGCACGCGGCGGTGCAGCTCCGACACCAGCAGCTGGTACGGCGGGCCGTCCAGCCGGCGGTACCGCTGGAAGGTCTCCCGGATCAGAACCACCACCTGGTCCAGAGGCTCCGTGATGCTCAGCCACTTTTTCCTCACCAGCCGCTCGAAGAAGGGCTGGAGGCGGGGCCAGATACATAGGGAGGGGCAGACAAAGGAGGCGGGGCCAGGGAGGGGCGGGGTCAGAATCCTTATTGCAGACAATACGCTGCTCCGCCCATTTCTTAACCAAGACTTTAAAGTATCAATATCTGTGTGTGTGTGTGTGTGTGTGTGTGTGTACCTTGATGTGCTGGTACACCCTCTCCGTCAGCTCTTGCACCCCCTGCTGGACAATGTGGTCCAGACATCTGTTGGCGCGGCGGAGGGAATCTTCGCTCGGAGCCTCGGAGGGGACACAGCGACGCACAAACCCTCTGCACACACACACACACACACACACACACACACACACACACACACACACACACACACACACACACACACACACACACACATACCATCAATAACTGGTGAAGGCATCGTGGTGCGTTCAGGGTCAATGAGAGGTTCCTCCCATCAAGAGCTGCTGCCGGCCTGTGTGTGTGTGTGTGTGTGTGTGTGTGTGTGTGGTGCGTCCAGCAGGGGGCAGCGTGGACCCACCTGAGCGGAGGGCAGCAGTTGACCAGAGCGATGGTCTTGACCTCGTATCCGTGCTGCAGGTGGGGCAGCGTGCCGCTCTGCACCGCCTCCTGGAAAATCTCTGCCTTCTTCTGGAAGCTGCAGCAGCGACAGGTGGAGGTCGAGGCAAAGGTCAGGCAGCGGGTCAGCGCAAGCAGGGGGCAAACTACGGCCCGAGGGCCCAGAAGAGTCCCTCAGCTCACCTGTACAGGAAGTCAGCCAGGCCGTTCAGGGTGCACTGAGCCACTCTGGCCCCCAGGGCGGCGCTGACGGAGGCGGAGCGCTCCAGGTCCACCGTCAGCCGCTGCACACACACACACACACACACACACACACACACACACACACACTTCAGTCAGCCAATTGACTGGGGTGGTGCTGCCCACTCTGACCACCAGGGGGCAGCCTCTCACCTGGATGACAGTCTTTGCCAGTGTGAGCTGAAACTCCTCCCCCTCCACTGGCTCCGCCCACCGCCGCTCCTCCTCGTCCAGGACGGCGCTCAGCTCTGTGGTCACGGTGGCCTGGAGGGACACACCCACATCCACACATCCACCAATCAGAGAGGGCCTGCAGCCTCAAGATTAGATATCTGAAGGTGTGTGTGTGTGTGTGTGTGTGTGTGTGTGTGTGTGTGTGTGTGTGTGTGCACGCGCCTCACCCTGACAGAGTTGAGACAGTCCAGTTCCAGCCGGTCTACGGTCTCAGGAGGCAGCAGGGGGGGCAGCTGACAGTGGGGGGGCGGAGCCGTCATGCAGACTGGCTGCAGGATGTCCCTGCAAGACCATGACCAGAACCATGAGCCCTGGTCCTGGGTTGAGTACCGGTCCTAGTCCTAGTCCTGGTCCCAGTTCCTGTTACACTCCCAGTCCTGGTCTTAGTCCTGGTCCTAGTCCTACTCCTAGTCCTAATCCTGGTCCTTATCCAAGTCCTAGTCCTCGTCCTTGTCGCAGTCCTGATCCTTTTACCCAGTCCTGGTCCCGGTCCCAGTCCCAGTCCCTGTCCTAGTCCTGGTCCTAGTCCTAGTCCTAGTCCTGGTCCTGATCCTGGTCCTACTCCTAGTCCTACTCCTAGAACTAATCCTAGTCCTGGTCTTAATCCTAGATCTATTCCTTTTCCTGGTCCCAGTCCCAATTTCAGTCCCGGTCCCGGTCCCGGTCCCTGAGGTGTGTATACCTGGTGTAGATGTTGTGCAGGAAGTCCAACAGGAAGTAGACGTCGCAGGTCTCCTGCTGCTGCTCGCTGAGTTCCTGCAGGCGTTGAGTCATGGCCCGGTGGTAGCTTTGCAGGTACACCTGAAGGGGGCAACAGAGGTCAGAGGTCACGGCCAGAGCCCGCTGGTGCCAGCCCACTCTGGACTGAGCTCACCTGGAAGGGCTGAAAGTCCTCAGGGTAGATGTTGACCACGTTCCTCTTGGCGGCGCCGAGGTCCTCCACCATCCGGGCCCGCAGCCGCTCCAGATAGCGGTCCAGCTGGCCCGCCGTGACCTCTGACCTCTGGGGCAGCGCGCCGTCCGCCGCCCCCTCCAGCGCCTCCTTCCAGCGCTGCTTCAGGCGGCGGGGCCGCGGGCCACCAGGGGCCGCCGACTCGCTGAGGGCCCATTTCTGATCCACCTGCTCCTCCTGTTGCAGCACCTGCACAGCAGCGGCCTGGATTAGCTTAGTTTACCTTAGCCTAGCCTAGCCTGGCCGAGCTTGGTTTATCTCAATTTAGCCTAGTCTAGCCAAGCTTAATTATCTTATTTTAGCCTAGTCTAACAAAGCCTATCTTAGCCAAGCGTAGCTTAGTGTATCCTATCTTTACCTATCTTAGTCTAGCCTAGCTTAGTTTATCCTATATTGGCTTAGCCTAGCCTAGTTTAGCTTATCTTATTTTAGCATAGTCTAGCAAAACTTAGCTCATCTTATCCTAGCCTAGCTTAGTTTATCCTATATTAGCCTAGCCTAGCCTAGCCTCGCCAGCCACTCACCTGCACCACCAGGCCCAGGTTGGGTCCAGCTGTCCTGGTGTGGAGGGCCTCCTGAACGACGGCCCACAGCTCCTTCTGCAGCTCCTGGTAGAGCAGCTCCACGTCCTTGGCCTTGCGCCGCCCGCCGTCCTTCAGCTCGTCTGAGTCTGCGGCGGCGGCGGCGCCGCTGCTGCACTCCTGCTCCAGCTCCAGGATGTGGCCGTCGGCCAGCAGAAGGTCCCGCTTCTTCACCAGCTGCAGGATCTCCAGCACTGGCGGAACGGAAGGAGCCAATCAGCAAACAGGAAGTGACGTCACCGGCGCCGCCACTGCCGCCGCTTGGTGAAGATGCGCCTCCCGCTGGCAGCAACGGTGGCCACGCCCCACACAAAGCCGGACTATGTGGAGGGGAAGGGAGGGAGGGGCAGAACCAGCGACTCGGCTGATTGGATGGCAGAAACGCAGCGACGCCGAGACTCATCGAGCATCGCATCGGTAGCCGCCATGACGAGCGGCGCCAAAGTCATGGACAGGACAGGACAGGTGTGTTTGTTTGGGTGTGTGTGTGTGTGTTTGCCCCCTCACAGTCTCAGCCAACCACAGAAGAATCCTGAACTGGAGGGAGAATGTTCTTCTTCTGTGGTGATGACAGCAGTGTGTGTGTGTGTGTGTGTGTGTGTGTGTGTTTGTGTGTAGAAGAGGATTCAGGTTCTACCCCCATCATCTGTTGTTTACCACACACACACACACACACACACACACACAATCTGATCAGGGTTGTGCAGGTTGGAGCCTGCAGACACACAACTGGCTCTCAGTGTGTATGTGTGTGTGTCGGTGTGTGTGTGTGCGCGTGCGTCCGTCCCCTCCTCCCCCGCCCCTCACCTGACAGCGGCTCTCTGGGCTTGACTTCCGGCGGGGCCTCAGGTGGCTCCGCCTCCTGGCTGTGCTGTGGCTCCGCCCCCGTCGCTGGCCCTGCCTCCTTCTTCTTGCCCAGACCAACCATCTTCATGAAGGAGATGCGGCGGCTAGCCGAGTCTCCGCCCCCCTCGCTGATGTCCTCCCCATTGGCCACGCCTTCCCGCCGTGAGCCCAGCGGGTCGCGGTACTTCCCCGCAAACCTACAGGGCAGGAGGAGGGGCAGCTTAGCTTAGTTTAGGTTATCTAAGCCTGGTCTAGCCTAGCTTTTTTTAATCTTATCTAAGCCTGGACTAGCCTAGCATAGTTTATTTTAGCCTAATTTATCCTAACCTAGTCTAGCCTAGCCTCGTTTATCTTAGCCTTGGCTTGCTTAGCTCAGCTCGGCTATCTTAGCCGAGCCATCCCCTCACCTCAGCAGGCTTCCCTCGGAGCTCCGCCTTCCTCTCTTCTTCTTCTCGGAGGAGCGGGAGGATGTGGAGGGCGAGGGCGAGCCAGGCGCTTGGGGGGGCGTGGCCCCATCGCGGCCCGCCCCTCCCCGCCCCGACAGCCGCAGGTTTTTTCCCAGCTTCCCCAGCGTCTTGAGCGGCGACTTGAAGTGTAGCGAGCCCTTCTTGGCACTGCCGCCGCCCGCCACCTTGCGGCCCTCATTGGCCCGGTTCTCGTCCTCCTCGTCATCGAAGGGGCTGCGGTCGCGTGGGCCAGCGCCATCCAGCAGCGAGCTGGCGGGCGACCCCCCCTCACACCCGTCCTCCTCCTCAAAGGGGTTGCGGTGCTGTGGCGTGAAGTTGAGGCTCATCCTGCGCAGGAGCAGGGCGTGGTCAAGGCTCAGAGCGCTGCCCTTCAGGCTGAGGGGGAGGCTCTTGAAGACGGGCATGTTGGGAGGAGGGGGAGGGGCTGGGGGGAGGAGAAGGGGAGGGAGAGACCTGTGGGAGGTGACAGGTTGCATCAGCCAATCGGACGTCGGCGCTGAAAGATACTGGATAAATACAGTAAGCGGTGCTGGAGAGCGCGCAAACACTGTGATTCTTAGTGTAGCACGCTAGCTTACCGCTAGCAAACTGCTTAGCTTTAATGCTACGGGAAACGCCCTTAGCTTAATGCTAATGGTTTTCAATAGCCTTTAATGCTAAGGGAGTTTCCATAGCCTCCCTTAGCTTTAATGCTAAGCTTATAAGAGGTGCAAAGCTAACAGAAACTCATAGAAAAAGCTTAAACCTCTGACAGGAAATGCACTGGTCAAAAACCGCGCGCGCGCGCGCACACACACACCACAGACTAACACCACTAGGTGTTAGCAGCACTTAGCGACATGCTAACCCTTGTGTTTGTTCAGTGGGTCGCCATGGCGACGTCACAACAGAGGCTCCGCCCACTTCCTCCCAGGTAAACAGTAACACACTGAAGGTGGCAGACAGCAACAGAACGGCTGGCACCACAGCACTATGGCATGTGTGTGTGTGTGTGTGTGTGTGTGTGTGAGTGTGTGTGTGTTGCAGTGGGAAGTGACTCAGCGTGCTGGTTCCATAAATACCCAGCAGCCCCAGCGGCGCTGAAGAGGCTCGACGGGCATCAGAGAAGCTGCTGCACACAAACAATGGGAGCGGAAGACACAACCACACCAGTACCTACACAACAGCAGCACACAACCAGAACCACTGGCCCAGTCTTCATCCCAGAACCACTAGTCCAGTCTGGACCCTGAGAATCTCAGAACCAGAACCACTGGCCCAGTCTGGACCCCCAGAACCACACAACCAGAAACACTGGCCCAGTCTCTACCAGCCACCACGAGAAAGGGAACCCTGAACAAAGGACCAGGACCAGAAGGACCAGGACCAGAGGGACCAGGACCAGGACCAGGAGGACCAGGATCTGGACCAGGAGGACTAGGACTAGGATCAGAAGGACCAGGACCAGAGGGACCAGGACCAAGACCAGGACCAGGATAAGGACCAGAAGGACCAGAAGGACCAGAACCAGGACGAGAATGACCAGGAGGACCAGGATCAGCACCAGGACCAGGACCAGGATCAGGAGGCCCATGTTCAGGCCTTGGCAGGATTCTGTCCTTGACCTCTGACCCAACGTGACCAGTCGCTCCTGTCGAACGTCAAAGGAAGGAAAGCCGATAACCAATTAGACGGAAGCCCCGCCCCCCAGCCCTGACCCCACACAGTGTCTGTGTGTGTGTGTGCAGATAATCAGCTGATGTGAGTGCGGACACACTGTATCCAGTCTAAAATAAAAACAGGAAGTGGCGATAAAACACTTCCTGTTCCTGTACATTTCCATCATAACTCATTTCGAGGTTGTGTCGCCGCCCTGCAGCCCAGACACGTGAACATCAGTGATCAAGTGGAACCGGCTGCTGATTGGTCCACGTGGTTCAGAAAGAATTCTGAAAGAAAAACGTAAAACACAAAACAAGAAAAATGTGATTTTTTTTCTCCTTTTGTCAGTAAACAGCTGAGTGCAGCTTCCATGGACTCCGTTTCCCAGCATGCACCTGGGGTCTGCAGTCTGCAGTCTGCAGTCTGCGCTTAGGACCGAGTGCAAACACCAGGCGCAGCCCAATAGGAGCAGCTGATTAGGGGACGGCTTCAAAAATCAAGCGCCGCCACTTCCTGTCGATCTCTTCTTCGGTGGTGCCGACCTGACTGACTGGGCTTTCCCAGGACACCGTTACCCACCATGCATCTGTCCTTCATTATGCTGCAGAGTGCACAGTCAGCGTTTAGCTGTGCAGAAACAGCTGGAAGATTAAGTTTCCTTGCGGAGGAATGTCCCTCTCGCGCACACACACACACACACACGCCGCACACACACACACACACACACACGCACACACACATCAGCAGGGCGGGCGCACACATCATTCCTGAATTCCCACTGCTATCTGGTAGCTAGGGGCTGGGTAGGTGATGCTAAGTGTCCAGCTAGCTGGTGCTAATTAACTCTCAGCAGACTGGGTCCACGCACCCAGGCGCGGGGAAAACTATGGCCCGAGGACCCACATGCGGCCTGGTAAACGTTTTAATCCGGCCCATAAACTGATACTTGAAGAAATGATATTAACAGTGAGTCCTAAAATAGGTTTCAATCCGAGTCATTTCAATAAAGAGTTAAACACCAAGAAGCCTCCAAAGGCTTCATTTTGTTGGCACTTTGCTTTTGTTCATTTTCAATTGACATTAAAGCAACATTTTTCTACACATCCCATGATAGATTTTTCCTCCTATGAGGAGACTCCCAAAACACTCCATCCATCTGCTGCTGCTCCGCCCCCTCTGTCCCACTGTACAACCCACTGTGGCCCCACCAGTCAAACAGTTTGCCCCCCCCTCGTCTAGACGGTCCAGGGGTGGTTCTATTTTATCCTGGTGTGGTATTTGGTGGTTCTGGTGGTGGTTGTAGGTGGTTTTGGGTGGTTCTGGGGTGATTTTGTGAGGTTCTTGGGTGTTTCCGTGTGACTCTGGTGGTTTTTCTAGGGTGGTTTTAGAAGAAGTTCTAGTTGGTTCTGGGGTGGTGGTTCTGGGTGGTTGTAGGTGGTTTTGGGTGGTTCTGGGTGGCTCTGGGGTGGTGGTTCTGGGTGGTTGTAGGTGGTTGTAGGTGGTTCTGGGTGGTTCTGGTGGTGGTTCTGTGTGATTCTGGTGGTGGTTCTAGGGTGGTTTTGGAAGAAGTTGTAGTTGGTTCTGGGGTGGTGGTTCTGGGTGGTTCTAGGTGGTTCTGGTGGTGGTTCTAGGCCAAGCATGGGCAAACTACAGAACCTGCGAACTATATTTTTTCCTCCTATTCCTCCGACTCCATCCATCTGCTGCTGCTCCGGCCCCCTCTGTCCCACTGTACAACCCACTGTAGCCCCATCAAGTCAAAAGGTTTGCCCAGCCCTGCACTGGCCAATGACTAAGCAGGGGAGGCGGAGTCAGGTGAGACCAGCTGACGATGGAATCAACTCGACAGAATAAGCTTGAAGCCGGCGGTCATGCAGTCGGATCGCCCTAGTGGTCCGCAGCAGGTACTTCAAACTGGCACGAGCCTGCATGCTAACTGCGCTAGCTGCGTTAGCGCCAGTGGAAATATGAGACGCAGACGTTGTGATGACAAACTGAGAAGGTCGCCAGGGCGTGTCTGTTCTTTTCCACCATCACCACTTTTATTATGAGTCAAACTTTAACTCACCTGTGTGTGTGTGTGTGTGTGTGTGTGTCTGTGTGCGTCTGTGTGTGAGTGTGAGATAAGGGGCTCATAAAGACTCTGATCAAACAAATAAAGTTCTTAGTTCTCAGTTTTATGCTCTTTAAACGCCTCCCGATTGGTCGATGTATTGATCTGTGACTCGGGCTGCTGTGATTGGTCCGTCCCTGGATGACTCGTCACACACTAATAACTTAACGAATTTCTGCCGTTTGGTGTTGATCGTACGGTGACATCACATCGCTGGGTTGGTTAAGCGGAGGTCAAAGGTCAAAGAACGCAAGCCGACCAACGGGAAGTGAATGTGTCGACTCATCAGGCTGGCTGTGAGGCGTTGTGTGCGATGTCACGTGACCAGACCAGAACAAGAAACAGAACAACAGAACGACAGAACAAGACCAGGACCAGGAATCAGGACCAGAACCTCAGCTGGTGCCTCAGAACCGTTACCCTGGTCCAACAGCCGGACTGACAGCCGGACAACCAGTTTGATGTTTGGTTACCAGGGAGACCAGGAAGTAGTGAGAGCATGACCCTTGACCCTCAGTGAACATGACGACACACACACACACACACACAAAATAATCCAGAACCTATCAGAACCGGCACATTGCTGCGACAGTGTGTGTGTCTGTGGGAGTGATACAGTGTGTGTGTGTGTGTGTGTGTGTGTGTGTGTGTGTGTGGACTCCAGCTTGCTCCTCTCCGAGTTCTGCTCACAGTTTGCCGTTTTTTTTATTTTCTAAGTGTTGCAAGCTGCATGCGAAGTCGACAAGCTAGTCCAGCTAACTAATTAGCCAAAGGTGCTAAGCCCCTCCCCCTGCACTCACCTTGACCAGAGACACAACCTGTTGCTGCTGCACCTACGGAACCACTGAGTAAACCGACTGAACCCACTTGAAAAAAATCAAACTTAATCTGAGTCGAGATGAGCCGCAGATGAGATTCGGATCATCGGTTCAGAAGAACAAAGCCAGAGTGACGAGTCACTGACTGAGTCTTTTCTGCTCGAAGATTTAAACCCGAATCCCGCCCACTTCTGGCCGAACCGCTGCGGTCCGAACCAGACTGGTCACGTGTTGGGTACTCACCGGGACTCATGGTGACGGAGAGGGAGTCAGTGAGTGAGTGAGTGTGGAGCCGGATGGAGCGAACCGGTCAGTTGGTGGTCGGTCAGCCGAGTCAGCAGGCAGGGAGATCGTGAAGGCAGCGGCGGCCGCTGCGGACTGACGGCGCTCTCTCTCTCTCTCTCTCTCTCTCTCTTCCCCACTCACTCACACACTCACTCAACTCACTCACACTCACACACGGGCAACGAGCTGTGTTGCCTTCACGGGAGGCGGAAACGTCGCAACAGGTGATGCGTTCAATGACCGGCTGCTGTTTTAACCGGGACGAAGTGAAACACTATCTGAAAGACCTTGAATCAAAGACACATCTGGATGACGTCACCGAGACGGCGACACCAGCCGGTCCGGCGGCGGTTCGGAGCGGCTGGTCACGTGGTCTGTCAGACAGTGAAAGTCACACACAGTCGTTTCAAAGTCAAACCGCTTCCTGTTGCTGCAGACCTCATTCAATCATTCAACAGGGTGGCTATTAAAGTGTGTGTGTATGTGTGTGTGTGTGTGTGTGTGAGAGAGAGTGTGTTGACTAATGCAGTTAATGAGTGTCAGCCCTTTGTAAGGTGTGTGTGTGTGTGTGTGTGTGTGTGTGTGTGTGTGTGTGTGTGCCCTCACATTCCTGCAGCTGGGATCATCTGTCAGTCAGCCCTGAACACACACACACACACACCTCTTGTGAACAGCAGTCTCACGCTCAGTGAGAGAGAGAGAGAAGCGGAGCAGTGTCTCTCTATCTTTCTGTCTTTGCATCAACAGGAACCAGGACAAGAACAAGAACAAGAACCAAGACCAGGACCAGGACCAGGACCACACCTGGTCCCTCAACACAGTTTACCTGGTCCAACAGCCTGACTGACAGTTTAAACAAGCAGTTTGATGTTTGGTTACCAGGGAGACAATTAGTGAGAGCGTGACCCTTGACCCTCACTGAACATGAGGACACACACACACACACACACACACACACACACATACACACACAGGTCTTACCGTTTTGTTCCTGCTGCTGTCAGTGAAAATAATCCAGAACCTTTCAGAACCGACACATCGCTGCTACAGTGTGTGTGTGGGAGTGAGACAGTAGAGTGTGTGAGAGTGTGAGAGTGTGTGTGGATCCCAGCTTGCTCCACTCTTGAGTTCTGCTCAGTTTCCTGTTTGTTTTATTTTCTAACTGTTGCAGGAAATGGTCATCCTTTCCTCTTCCTGTCGCCACAGTGCACACACACACACACTCACACACACACACACACACAGTTAGCCCAAGCCCTGTGTAGTTAGGCTGAGGCTCCTCCCACTGATGTGGAGGGACACACAGTGGAAACGTTAAAACAGCAGCAGCAGCAGCAGGGAATGGAGAGAAGTGCATCATGGGAGATGTAGTTCACCTGCACTGTGCGCCCCCCCCTAAGACCCCAAACCCTCCTCCCAACACCCCGACTACAGAAGTAGCCACAGAAAATGTTTCGTCGCCGCCCTCTGGTGGCAGGTCAGTGAACTACAACAGCTGATGTGTGAGGAGATTCAGTGAGAACATGAAGAAGCCTGGTAGAACCTGAGCAGAACCAGGCACCGCACCACTTCCTGTTGGAGGAGCTGCTGTCAACCTTGGTGAAGGGAGCGGAGCCCCGTGATTGGCTGCTGGGGTCATGTTCCAGATGAAAGAGTGTGACTGAGGCTGCGTGTCAAGACAGGAGAGGTTTATTTACACAGCAAAAGGTCAGAGGTGGTGGCACAGGTGGGCGGGGCTCCGGGTCGATGACATCACACTCAGACGTAGGCTTTGGAGCTGCCGCCGTCCGAGGCCGGAGCCGCTCGGTAGATGTTGTGACCTGCTGCTCCCTGATTGGTCCGCGGCATGTGGTAGGTCACGTGGCTGCAAGACAGTCGGTCAAGTCGGTCACTTCCTGTCTGACGCTCATCCCTGCCGATTGGACCGCGTCAAACCGCCACGTCCAATCAGCAGCTGAGCCTCAGGCTCGTGTGGTTTACCTGCTGGGAGGTGGAGACTTCCTGTAGGAGCAGCAGAGCAGAGCGCCGCCCAGCAGGTCCAGACCGCACGCCACCCAGCCCAGGTAGAGAGCCGTGCCCAGCTCGTACCTGCAGGGACACACCGGTCACCAGCGGCCTTTCCATTCAGCCCGGAACATTACAATAAAAGAAATGCTCCCAGTGATGGCGAGATGAGGCCTCATGAAGCATCACGCTACTGATGCTGTGTGGCTCTGTGCCATGCAGTGCATTGACCGTTGTTACTCAGTACGACACCTGCTGGATGTTAACAATTATTGCAGGCAACAGAACGGAGCGACTCCACTGACAAACTGGTTAAATGACCTGGTATATATATATATATATATATACACGACAATATTCATGACTGTGTTTTTGTTTTATTGTATTATTTCAAATCTTAATCTGAGTGTAAAATATCTTTAAAATGTGTGGAATGTGAAAATCAAAGTGTAAGTAGTCATTTCAATAAAGAGTGATATACCGCAGCGCTTTAAAGACAATGATATTGTTACAACTTTGCTTGCTTTAATTTGCTTTAATTTGAAATTAAAGCAACGTGATAGGTTTTCTACCAATCTCTCATACATTTTTACAGGCCCCCTGTAACACATTTTGATATAATATAATATAATATAATATAATATAATACAATATAGTATAATATAAGATCACTTAACATAAATAAATAAAATGGTATAAAACATTAGCGCACACACACACACACACACACACACACACACACACACACACACCTGGCTCCTCCGTACTGGTTGTAGAAGTTGTGGATGATGTCACCGGCGTACCAAGAGACGGCGATCAGCGTGAAGACGCCTGAGGAGGAGCGACCAATCAGCACACAGCAGCAGGGCCAAAGCGCCGCCCCCCTGGCGGCGAGGCCACCTACCGGACAGGATGAACAGCAGTCCTCCGGCCAGCGTCAACTGCTGCTTGCTCCGCTCCGAGGTTCTGCCGATCTTGGTGCACTTGAGTCCCAGGATGGAGAGCAGGACGGCGGCAAGGCCAGCCAGCAGGGACAGAACCATGAGGGCCCGGCACACCTGCAGGTGGACTGAGAGGGACCCACACACACCTCACACACCTGACACAGGGTCATGCACCGCACATAGCGCCCCGTGGGGGGCCACTCACACCTCCTCAGCTCAGCCAACACTGCTGACCAAGTCCACCTGACCCAGGACAGGATGGGGAGGGGGAGGTCCCACCTGACCAAGGACCGGTGAGGGTCTCACCTGGCAGTCCCAGCACGGTCTTGAAGCGGTTACACTGCACCGATCCCAGCGAGGTGGAAACGCAGCTCATCCACAGACCTTCAAAGAACCATTGGGTGCTGCTAACCGACTCCAGCTGGCTCCTGGTCTTCCACACCTGGGAGGAGGTGCAGCTGGACTGCAGACACCAGGAGGTCAGACCCAGGACCAGGCCCACCACCTGCAGGCCCGCTGCCATGCTGCTCTACGGCCCCCAAACTCCTGCAGTACGGACCAGAGTGAGGGAGAACTTTGAAAGGTCCTCCGATGTTCTCCATCACATTCAAGAGCTTCTCCCCTGGGCTTCCAGGGACCTTCAGCAGAAGTTTCCTTCTAAAACTATTTCCTGTTTGATGAGGGCCGAGCTACAGACCAGCACCTACCTCAGACCGCAGCTTCTCTTCAGTGTCTGCTCGGTGGATTCCTCAGCGTCTTCTCAAAATCGATTGACCGTTCAATTTCAATTTCTACCTCAGACTGCAGCTTCTCCTCAGTGGTCTCCTCAGTGGATTCCTCAGTGGATTCCTCCTGGTCCAACTCCTGGTAGTTGTGGAGTTGTTGGTCGTCGGTGTTGTGGTCGCCCGTGTGTGCGCCGCTGCTCCTCTCGGTCGATGAACCTTCTGGTCAAACAATCCAGAGTCCATGGGGTCCAACTCTCCTGGCGGGAAACCCTGACCATGCCCCCTCCTCAAAAATGGGACAGGGAGTGATGTCATCCGACCAAGGAACTGATTCGGCGTCATTTGTTTTATGAAAACTTTTGTTTATTGAGTCGACACAAACATCATCATCATCATCATCATCGTCGTCGTCGTCGTCGTCGTCGTCGTCATCATCGTCAGTGCGGCCGAGGTGGTCTGTACACTTTATATACACATTACTACATTTCCCATCAGCCCCCTGGCAGCTCAGCGCCCTCCGCCGCGCGTCCTCATCTCGTGCCACAGCTTGACCAGCGGCTCTCGGTTCTTCCAGATCAGCTCGTGGCCCATCAGGATGTACCAGCTGCAGGGGAGCAAGAGAGCATCATGGGATCAGGGGGTGCGACCACTCTCCCCACACCCTTAGCCCCGCCCCCGCCCAGCCGATCCAACCAATCCTCACACTCCAAAGAGAGCTCCTCCCAGGTGAGCGGCGTGGTCGAAGAACCTCCAGCCCAGGACCACGCCAGCCGCATCCAGAGCCACGATGGCCTTCAGGGCCTGGAGACAGCAGACAGGGGGCAGTGGTGGAGTCAAAATAAGGCCCGAGGGCCAAGTGTGGCCCGGTGAGCTTTTTAATCCGGCCCGCAGAACTTGAAGAAATGACATTGATAGTCAGTAAGTCATGAAGTATTTCATCGAGTTATTCAGTGTCGTAAGAGCTAAACACTGTGATGCCTTGTGATTGTTTTGGGGGAATTCAGCTTTGTTCATTTTCAATTGACATTAAAGCTAAATGATGTTTTCCACATATTCCCCTTAAATATTTATAGGCCCCTCTGTCAACTTTTACAACCCATTCATAAACATATTTGTAGTCCAGTGACAGATAAATAAATATATAAATAAATCAGGGAGTAAACAGTGGGTCAACCTGTTCCCATGTGCATGCATGCTTCTCCTCGCACAGCAAACTGATGGTTTAAAAGTGTTGCAAAGGTTAAAACTGCCTGTGTTTTACCTGAGTAGTAAAAGAATGTTTATGTTGGGATGTTTTTCAGTGTCTTTTTGAGCAGGTGGGTTGGGGATAATTGGTGTGTGTGTGTGTGTGTGTGTGTGAGAGAGGCATAAGAGAGGAGGGGGAAGCAGCTGTGGGACACACAGGGGTCGACGGACTCACGTTGGCGGCGGTGAAGGTGAACATGGGCAGGAAGATGATGGCCAGCTTGGCTTCAGGCATCTTGGTGCAGACGGCGGCCAGGACGGCCATGATGGCGCCCGACTGAGGACGCAGAGAGCAGTGCGTCAGACACCTGCATCCTGCCCTCTCCACCGTCCCCCCCCCCGAAGCCCCTCGTGACATCATCAGTTCATCAGTGTGTGCCGGCGGCTCTACTCACGGCGCCGAGCGACGGCCCCATCCGCCCGCTGGCCAGTTTAGCGGCGTAACTGAACAGCGAGGACACCACACCTGGAGAGAGACACTGTCATCCATCCATCATCCATCTGTCATCCATCCATCCATCAATCATCTATCTATCTGTCATCCATCTGTCATCCAGCCATCATCCATCCATCCATCAATCATCTATCTATCTGTCATCCATCCATCCATCATCCATCTGTCATCCATCCATCATCCATCTGTCATCCATCCATCATCTATCTATCTGTCATCCATCCATCATCTATCTGTCATCCATCCATCCATCCATCATCCATCCACCCATCTAGCTGAACAGCGAGGACACCACACCTGGAGAGAGACACTGTCATCCATCCATCATCCATCTATCTGTCATCCATCCATCATCCATCTATCTGTCATCCATCCATCATCCGTCATCCATCATCCATCTATCTATCATCTATCCATTCCATCATCCCATCAATTTCCATCTCTCCATCATCCATCATCCATCATCTATCCCTCCATCCTCTCTCCATCCATCCGTCATCATCCATTCATCCACCATCGTCATCCCTCCCTCACCTGCAGACAGGTAGACTGCCAGGAACTGCTCTCTGCCCAGCATGGAGACGGCGCTGGTGGAGAAGCTCCACAGGACGTACATGTTGGCCGCCAGGTGGAGGAAGGAGACGTGGCTGAAGGTGGAGAGGATCATGGGAGCACAGAGGGTCCCTGACACACACATACACACACAGGCAGGCAGGTTTAGCGTTAGCACCGCAACGCATACAAACACACACACACACACACACGTGGGCGCAGACTGACTGGAGGCGGGGTTAGAGGTGAAGTATCGGATCATGGAGCGTTGCAGGGACGGGAGCCTCCAGCAGCAGAACACCAGCACGTTGGCCGCAATGATTCCTGGGAGAACACACACACACACACACACACACACACACACACACACACACACACACACACACACACAAAGGCGGCAGTTAGCATCACTACTACCTCTCTAGCTTTTAGATGGGCAGCTTCTTCTGTTCTGTTAGCGTCTGTTAGCTTAGCACCTTCTACTAGCTTAGCAAGATTATGGAAGAATCTAGCAGCTATGCTAAAACTCACTGTGTGTGTGTGTGTGTGTGTGTGTGTGTGTGTCTCACCTGTGACCGTCCTCTGACCTTGACTCAGGCTGTGCCACCATTGGTTGATCTGAAACGGCCAATCACCTGTCACAACGTGTCCCTGCCCTCATCTCGTCACGTGAGTTGGTGACATCACAGGTGTGCGGGCGTGTCTGTCTCACCTGTTTGCGGGCGTCGCCTCGCTTCTGCGGCCGCAGCTTCTCTAGCCAATCAGCTTGGACCTCGTCGAAGTAGCTCTGGACCCGGGACTTGAGAGACTCGTACTGCAGGATGGCGGCCGAGCCGAAGGTGCAGCCTGTGAACTGGCAATGGCGTCAGCGCCCTTTGTGACATCACCGCTGAGTGGCCGGACAAGGTCGCGGGCGACCAGAGTCACCCGGAGCTTACCCCGATGGTGAAGACCAGCGGCCGGAAAAGGCGGCCGACGGACCTGGGCGAGCTGGGTGGGGTCTGCTGCTCCCACTGGGGGGTAGGGAGGCTACGCCGAGGGGGCGGGGCCTCAGAGGCCTCGGAGTGGGCGTGACCCAGCTCCTCCTCTACCTTCCGGGACTCTGGTTTCCTAGATGCTTTTCTGAAGCCACATCGCTGCTGCACACTGTGACGCCACCTTGTGGACAAAGACACAGCAACTCAGGACCAGGACCAGGACCAGGACCACCTGAGGTTAGTGATTCATCAGGGCCAGTCCAAATTAGTTTTGGTCCGGTCTTGAACCACTAACTTCTTCTGAAGCCGTGTGATAACTGTGCTAATTAAACGCTGTGGGACCAGGACCACCGACTGTAAACCAGAACCAGTGTAAGACCAGAACCACTGACCACTGAATAGCTGTATTAATCACGAACATTACGCAGAACGGGGACCAATTATGTTAATCTGATAACAACTAGCCTCCATGCTAACCCGCTAGCCGCCATCGATCCTCGGAGGCTCTAAGGGGCTTCGGGCGGGCAGCGGGCTTCAGTCCGAGGGTCGGCCGGACAGAGGGCTCTGCGGCCGGCTGCGATACTCACCGCTCTCTGGTGGCGACACTACGTGAAGCGCCCTCGGCGCCCAGTGACAGCAGGACGGAGCAGCTCCTCCACGCCATCATGCTTCCGGTGACACACTCACACTTCCGGGTCATCAAGGGGACTCTTCCGCCGTCGTGGAGACAGCGACAGCTACAGGACACACACGGTCGGTGCAGCTGTTCGCAGCCCAGGCCTCCGACGAAGACCCATCTTGTTTTGTTGTGATGTGTTGCGTATGAGTTGGGGGTGTTAATGTTGTGATGGAGCCCACTGGACGTGTTGGTGTTGTTACAATAAAGAAAGCCATCACCACACGACGACTCTCTCTCTCTCTTTCTCGGCCGCAACAACAAAACAACGGAGCCGGATGACGTCACCGACACACCCACACTTCCGTCAGTCCCTTTCACAACAAAAGCGCACTACGTGTTCCTCCTAGGTCCATAAGTGTCCAATTTTGGCCCGCGGGTCTTTGTATTGTATTTTGCCCGTGAGGCCAATACAAAATCACTGGCACAGCGCTATTATGTATCACATGTACCACTAATATTATTATTATTATTGTTGCTGTTGTTGTTATTACTTAACTGGTTTCTTGTTGCTACTTTATTTTGATTTTTTTTTTTTTTTTTTTTGGGGGGGGGGGAGTTACTTTTGACATTTAAATCAGAAGGCTGCAAATAAAAAAGAGGCTTCCAAATTTTATTTATGTTGATGAGTTTTTCTCAATTTGAAATTAGATTTTGCATGTGTGCAAAATGAAGTTATTTATTGTATACAATTAATATTTGCCTATTCCATATTGAGGTTAAAGCAAAACTTGTTTGGGTCCATAGAAAAAGGTTCACTGTTCTATGTGGAGGAAGATTTTTTTTCCGTCCCCAATAAACATCAGTTTTTGCGATGTCCAAGTTTGAAATTTGGCCCCACTGTGTGTTTGAGTGTTCTAGACCAGAACCATAGACCACCAAATAGCTGGTCCAAATTAGTTTTGGTTCGGTTCTGAACCTCAAACCAATTCTTAGCTAGCTGTGATGCTAAATATGCTAATTAAACGTCGTGAAACCAGGACCACTGACTGTAAAATAGAACCATCGATGGACCAGAACCACGGACCACTAAATAGCGGTATTATTCACGAACCATATACAGACACCCCATTCCTTGTGGAAGAAATCTCACCGACCGGCAACTTTACGCTGAAGTGGAGACTCGGCCGGAAGTGCTGCCCGTTGTTGTTTCCGGCGGCGGCGTCGGCGCTCGCTCGGCCTGGGCTCGGCTCGCTTCGCTAGTAGTCGGCTTGCTGTGTGTATGTGTGAGTGAGTGTGTGCGTGACGGAAGATGGCGGGCAGCCTCGGGAACAGCCCCACCACGGCAGCCGGCAGGCCGCCGAGCGGCGCCGCGGGGCCGGAGCTCGACTTCAGGTCGGCAGCGCGCATGGAGGACCTGACCCGCCTCATCCAGGAGTTCAGCAAGCACGAGCAGCGCGAGTACGACGACCAGCGCGCGCTCGAGATCCACACGGCCAAGGACTTCATCTTCTCCATGCTGGGTGAGCGCGCGCGCGCGCACACACACACACACACACACACACACACAATTCAGTCATCCAACCAACCAGAAATGACACACATAAGACTATTCTGGTGTGTGTGTGTGTGTGTGTGTGTGTGTGTGTGTGTGTGTGAGAGAGAGAGAGAGAGAGACACACACACACGCACACACACGCGCACAGAGCACAACATCCGGACAGTGCACAGCAGCTGGGAGCATTATTTCGCAGCAGCTGAGCTTCGGCCTCAATCACGGTGTGTTTTGTTTAGCTTGATTGTGTCGCCTTCTGCTGGCTGGTCGTGTCATTACTATTAGTAGAGGCGGACGTCACCACTTGGATGGACCCTTTTTCTTTTTTTTTAAGTCTCTGCAGCTGGTGGGAAAAGTGTCACGTTGTGGTATTTGGGACTCGTCGTCGTCCTCAAAACCAGGGGGCAGCAGCACCCAGCTGGGCGGCTTAAGCTCAGGCTTGGGCCAAATACGGCCCAGCAGTCAAACGCAGCCCGTTAAAGTTTCTTAAACCGGCCCACCGGATATTGGGTGTGGCCACAGAAACAGTGTGAACGGGATTTAATTGATTTATAGTAACATATCTCATGCTGTTTGAATAAACGTTGGCCACATATTTGTGGTATAGCAAAAATGACAAAGGGGGCTATATCAGGTGTGGGCAAACTACGGCCCGTGGGCCCAATGCGGCCCATTAAAGCTTTATAATCCAGGTCATCGATACATGAAGAAATTATATTAATAGTCAGCAAGTCATAAAATAGCTGTAGTTGATCCATTTTGTCTGTGTTTTAAGAGTCATTTCAATAAAGAGCTAAACACAGGTTCTGTTGTAACTTTGCTGTTGTTCATTTTTTAATTGACAAAGCTACATTTGTTTTCTACGTATGCCTCATATATGTTTGTAAGCCCCCTCTGACCAAATTTTAGAACCCATTATTTCCCCACTAGTCAAAACGTTGCGTCTCAATTCAGGGTCTGCATCCTCCCAAGGCTGCATTTCAAAGGAAGTTGCGTCATAGCACTGCGCCAAAGCTCCTCCCAGTTCCCAAAAGTCCAAAGGACGCTCCAAATGCGCCCTACTGTATCCCAGGATGCTTTGCGTGCTGCTGCAAAGCATCCTGGGATCCTGGGAAGTCAGCTGAAATTAGCGCCATCTACTGGCAAAGACACGACGTATAAATTTAAGTAGTGAAATTTCACATCAAATATTCAGTTTTTAACGTAGGGTTTTTACTTATCTGAACATCCAACGCCATCGTTAGATGGCGAACCAATGGTTAGCTTGATGCTATGAAAACGTCACTTCCGGGGTTGGCCAGCAGGAGGGAATGGCGGTGACGCAACCAGGAAATATTCTGGGCCGGGTCCTTGGGAGGACGCTTCCTTCAGACGGAGGACGCTTCCTTCCAAGGATGCAGACCCTGAATTGAGACACAGCCCTGTTCTAGCGGCTGACCATGTGACCTGGCTCCTCCCCCTACAGGGATGGTGCAGAAGCTGGACCAGAAGCTGCCGGTGGCCAACGAGTACCTGCTGCTGTCGGGCGGCGTGCGGGAGGGCGTGGTGGACATGGACCTGGACGAGCTGGGCGTGTACGCCCGCGGCGCCGACTACGACATGGACTTCACGCTGCTGGTGCCGGCGCTCAAGCTGCACGACCGCAACCAGCCGGTGACACTGGACATGCGCCACTCGGCGCTGGGCCACTCCTGGCTGAGCCTGCGCCTCTTCGACGAGGGCACCATCAGCAGGTGGAGGGACTGCTGCACCGTGGTGGAGCCCGGTGGCGCCGGCACCACCACCACCTCCGCCCCTAACGCTGCTGCCAGCACCGCCACCCCCGCCAACTACTTCTTCTCGCCCACGCTGGTGGCCGACTGGTTCCACCGCGCGGTGTCCCTGGTGCTGCTGGAGGTGCAGAAGAAGCCCCAGCGCGGGACGCCGCGGGTGGAGCGGGCCGAGCGCCACGGCACCGTCACCTCGCTGGTGCTGGGCGTGGGCAGCAGCCGCGTGCTCTACGACGTGGTGCCCGTGGTCTCCTTCAAGGGCTGGCCAGCGGTGGCGCAGGGCTGGCTGATGGAGAACCACTTCTGGGACGGCAAGATCACGGAGGAGGAGGTGATCGGCGGCTTCTACCTGCTGCCTGCCTGCTCGCCGCGCGGGCGCCGCGACCGCGAGTGGCGCCTGTCGTTCGCCCGCAGCGAGGTGCAGCTGAAGAAGTGCCTGTCGCCCGGCCTGTCGCAGGCCTTTCAGGCGCTGCGGGCGCTGGCGGTGCGGCTGCTGGCGCGCCCAATGGGCCTCAGCCCCTACCACCTGCGCAGCGTCATGCTGTGGGCCTGCGACCGGCTGCCCGCGTCCTTCCTGTGCCGCGACGAGCTGGCCGCCCACTTCCTGCTGGGCCTGCTGGACGACCTGCAGCACTGCCTGCTGAGCCGCAGCTGCCCCAACTACTTCATCCCGCAGGTCAACATGCTGGAGCACCTGTCGGACCAGTCGGCGCTGCTGCACGCCCGCAAGCTGTCGTCGGCGCGCTGCGACCCCGCCGAGCACCTGCGCACCGCCATCGAGCACGCCAAGGCGGCCAACAGGCTGACGCTGGAACTGCAGTGGCGAGGGGGCGGCGGCGGGGCCGGCGCCAACACCGGCAGCGCTGGCGGCGGCGGCCTGCCGTCGCCGCAGTCGGACGCCGGCGGGGACAGTCAGCCTGACGACCGGCTGGCCAAGAAGCTGCAGCAGCTGGTGACGGAGAACCCGGGAAAGTCCATCTCGGTCTTCATCAACCCTGATGACGTGACCCGGCCGCACTTCCGCATCGACGACAAGTTCTTCTGACCCCCGAACCCTCCACCCCCCCCATACACCCCTCCCCCGCTGTTATGTTTTCTATGTTCCAGGGTGAAGTCCGGTGATCGTGATGTGCTCTTTTTTTTTTGTCAGTTTTTTCCCATCCCTCGCCGTGAATCTGCTGCGCCTGCTGCTCCTCGCTCTCAGTGACGGTGGGGGTCACATGACCAGGTGTCAGCTGACCCGCACGGGGCGCAGCTGGACTGTAAATAGAGGATGATGATGATGATGTGCGAACTACTTTTTGTTTTAACTTTGCACAGAATGTAAACTCACACATTTCCAGGAAGTAGCCTGATCCTGGTTCACGCAGCATCAGAGTCAGGTTGGTTCCTGGTTCTGGTTCTGGTTCCTGGTTCCAGAAGGTGCGCTCGGCCAGTCGGCCGACAAACTTCACTGTGTTCTGGAAGGTTTTCCGCACCTGTTTCAGCTGCAGCACCACCACCGGCTGCCCCTGCTGGCTGCCCACAGCCTCTTTAGACACCGGTCCCCTAGTCCACATCCAGGACCTGGTTCAGGACCAGGCTCAGGACCAGGACTGGACCTGTACTACAACAAACGGTTTGCCTCAAAATCTCCTCTAAAAGCTTCACAGTCTGGAGCAAGTCAGTGTGTGGGTGTGGCCTCATCTCCACGACCTTCCTTTCAAACAGGAAGTGGTGGATGACCTCAGCACCTGTGCAGGGCAGGATGGGAGCTGTAGTTGACCAGGTGTCGGAGCCTTTTCCTCTGTGTTTCCTCCCAAACGACTCCCGTCCTCATCCTCAAGTGCAATTACACACACACACACACACACACACACACACACACACACACACATCAAAGTGCCACACACTCACACACTCCTGCTCGCTGCAATCACGTGACCGTGTGACTGGCGTGCCCTGAACTCTGTGACCTTTGACCTCTGTTTGTAAATGTTTCCTGTGAGCTGACTCAGCAGCTCGTCACTGTACAGTCGAGTCACTATAAAGTCTGTAAACCACACGTAGCCTCGTCTCTGATTGGTCCGTCAACCCGGCACTTCCTGACAGCTCAGCTAATCCTGAGTGATGTCACTCACGGCTGATTCAACATTTGAGATCTTTATTGTCATCATGCAAGCACAGTGACATTTTGATGAGTCTCTTGGCTTAAAGACAGAAAAATAGCAAACCTGATCACTTGCAGATAAACCCGGTGGTAACTGGACAACACAGTCAGCTGGTCCCCAGCCAGCAGGGGTCAGCACATGCATATAACAGTGAGTCAAGAACTGTGAAGTTCAGCAGCAGTTTCGTCAGCGTAGTCCAGGGATGGGCAAAGTTTTTGACTGTTGGTGCTACAATGGGTTGCTAAAATTTTGACAGAGGGGCTTTTCAATATGTATGAGGGATCTGTAGAAAACATCATATCGCATTAATGGCAATTGACGATGTACAAAAGCAAAGTTGTCTTTGAAGCCCCACGGTGTCTAGGTCTGAATTGAAATGACTCTTAAAACACTGAAAAATGGATGAAATACAGCTATTTTATGACTTACCGTCTGTTAATACTACTAGTCTAGTATAGTTTATTCTAATGGGTACACACTCTGATGAAAAAAATTAATAAACAATTAAAATGTTTAAATAAAGAATAAAGTTTCAGCAATCAAGTGCAAAAAGTGGTGCAAACACAAGGAAATGACCTGAAGTGACACTAAAGCAACATCTGACTGTCAAACAGACCAAAAGGGAAAACAACCTTTCAATCACAGTTTTAAATGGGAAAATCAACATTGTTTTTGAAAAAACAGACACTGATATGTATCATTTGTCTGTCACTGCTGGCTCCCCCTGCTGGCTGACGGTAAATATTACCCTGAGAGACAAGCGTGGGCGTCAACACCACCACCACCAGAATGCTAATATCGAAGCTAGTTGACTTTAGCATCCTGAATGCAAGTGGAGGAGCTTCACGTCGTCAACCTGACCTCTCCACGTTCATTAGAGATGTGACGTCACCCTCGTCAGCCCAATCGCGGAGGAACCGCGGGGTTTGATAGGAAATGTAGGTCCCTACCTTGTAGCTTCAGTGCCAATAGTAACAACTGAGCTCCTGACATGCTAACTGGTGCTAAAAAGCCAGTTTTTGTGTGTCCGGCCCACAGCAGCTACGTCATCCCTAAAGAAAAAAAGTTTGTTTCGCCCCACAAATCTTAATTCAAACATTCAACATACAAACATCAAGCGCAGACCGTTTTTGTATGTGTCAGCGCACACTAAATAAACATGACGTGTCACGTGTCATGTCTCGACAGTACAGAACAGAGAAAGTAGAAAGAAAAACACTGTTAAGAAAAACAACAACAGCAATAGATAAATAAATAGAATTTAAAAATAAATAAATAAATAAGGCACAGTTTCCAACTGAGGTCTATTGATGACGACCTTTCTTATTGTGCAATGATGAGAAGACCTCTATATACAGTATATCTATATGTCAGCATGGTAGACGGCAGTAAATCCAACTGTCCATAAGATGTAAATATCTCTTTTTTTTCCTTTTATACACTTCAAACATTTTTTTTATTGCCTTAGTTCTTTTGATAAATATAATTTTCCATCTTTTGCACCACACAGTTGCTGTATGTATGCCAATTTCCCCACTGCGGGATTAATAAAAGGCTTCTATTCCATTCTATTCTATTTTTAATAAGGTTTAATGTATTTGTGTAGAATTTAAAATCTACACGATTTGGAGAACTTTGCTTTGTGTCTGTGAAAATTTCCAAATTCATAGCAGAAGGTTGATTGCGGCTACGTCATCCCGTCACAGCGAACTGCCCCGTGGTGACGTCACATCAGCCGCAGCAACACGGCGCAAGGCGGGAGGGGGGAGGAGAGAGAGTGAGGGAGAGAGGGAGAGAGAGAGAAAGAGAGAGCGGTGCGCGGCCACAGCTCAGGTGAAAGCGCGTGCCCGAACGTCCGCAGGAGGAGAAAAAAAACAGTGCCGAGAAAGGAGGAGAAAACACCGCGCCTCGCTCGCTTCTCCTCCTCCTCCTCCTCCTCCTCTAATCGATCACCGCCGATCACCGATCACATCCTCCCTAACAGCAAGCAGTAGCAGCAGCACCGGGGACCGGACCGGACCGGACCGAACCGAACCGGGACATGGAGGGCAGAGAGAAGGCGCCGGCGGGTAGGTGTGATGGAGGGATGGAGGGGTGGAGGTAGAGGAGGAAGAGGAGGGTGGAGGAAGTTGACTGAGGCCGGAGGAAGTAGTTTTCCTCCCGGCTGGACGAGCCGCTGCTGGAGGGCGGAGTGATGCATGCTGGGTACCGGAGGACTGCGGTACCTGCTGCTGGACGGATGGATGGATGGAGGGAGCTGGAGCTTATTATGGGATGGCTGCTGTGGCTGCGTATGTGTGTGTGTGTGTGTGTGTGTGTGCGTGTGTGTGTGTTGA